>NW_027634863.1:0-49014 GCF_949748355.1 Melanostigma gelatinosum | reverse complement strand
TTGGGAAAAAAAATAATTTTTTAGTTACTTTGGAAAAAAAAAATTTTTTTTAGTTACTTTGGAAAAAAAATTTTTTTTAGTTTCTTTGGAAAAAAAAATATTTTTTTAGTTACTTTGGAAAAAAAATATTTTTTTAGTTACTTTGGAAAAAAAACATTTTTTTAGTTATTTTGGAAAAAAAAAATATTTTTTTAGTTACTTTGGAAAAAAAAAATATTTTTTTAGTTACTTTGGGAAAAAAAATATTTTTTTAGTTACTTTGGAAAAAAAATATTTTTTTAGTTACTTTGGAAAAAAAATATTTTTTTAGTTACTTTGGAAAAAAAAATATTTTTTTAGTTACTTTGGGAAAAAAATATTTTTTTAGTTACTTTGGAAAAAAAAAATATTTTTTTAGTTTCTTTGGAAAAAAAATTTTTTTTTTTTAGTTACTTTGGGAAAAAAAAATATTTTTTTAGTTACTTTGGAAAAAAAATATTTTTTTAGTTACTTTGGAAAAAAAAATATTTTTTTAGTTTCTTTGGAAAAAAAATATTTTTTTAGTTACTTTGGAAAAAAATATTTTTTTTTAGTTTCTTTGGAAAAAAATATATTTTTTTAGTTACTTTGGAAAAAAAAATATTTTTTTAGTTACTTTGGAAAAAAAAATTTTTTTTTAGTTACTTTGGAAAAAAAAAATTTTTTTAGTTTCTTTGGAAAAAAAAATATTTTTTTACGTTACTTTGGAAAAAAAAATATTTTTTTAGTTACTTTGGAAAAAAAATATTTTTTTAGTTACTTTGGAAAAAAAAATATTTTTTTAGTTACTTTGGAAAAAAAATATTTTTTTAGTTACTTTGGAAAAAAAAATATTTTTTTAGTTACTTTGGAAAAAAAAATATTTTTTTAGTTACTTTGGAAAAGAAAATATTTTTTAGTTACTTTGGAAAAAAAAATATTTTTTTAGTTACTTTGGGAAAAAAATAATTTTTTAGTTACTTTGGAAAAAAAAAATTTTTTTTAGTTACTTTGGAAAAAAATTTTTTTTTTAGTTTCTTTGGAAAAAAAAAAAATTTTTAGTTACTTGGAAAAAAAATATTTTTTTAGTTACTTTGGAAAAAAAAACATTTTTTTAGTTATTTTGGAAAAAAAAATATTTTTTAGTTACTTTGGAAAAAAAAATATTTTTTTAGTTACTTTGGAAAAAAAAAATATTTTTTTAGTTACTTTGGAAAAAAAATATTTTTTTAGTTACTTTGGAAAAAAAATATTTTTTTAGTTACTTTGGAAAAAAAAATATTTTTTTAGTTACTTTGGAAAAAAAATATTTTTTTAGTTACTTTGGAAAAAAAAATTTATTTTTTAGTTTCTTTGGAAAAAAAATTTTTTTTTTAGTTACTTTGGGAAAAAAAATATTTTTTTAGTTTCTTTGGGAAAAAAAAATATTTTTTTAGTTACTTTGGAAAAAAAAATATTTTTTTAGTTACTTTGGAAAAAAAAATATTTTTTTAGTTACTTTGGAAAAAAAAATATTTTTTTAGTTTCTTTGGAAAAAAAAATATTTTTTTAGTTACTTTGGAAAAAAAAATATTTTTTTAGTTACTTTGGAAAAAATATATTTTTTTAGTTACTTTGGAAAAAAAAATATTTTTTTAGTTACTTTGGAAAAAAAAATATTTTTTTAGTTACTTTGGAAAAAAAAAATTTTTTTAGTTACTTTGGAAAAAAAAATATTTTTTTAGTTACTTTGGAAAAAAAAATATTTTTTTAGTTACTTTGGAAAAAAAATATTTTTTTAGTTACTTTGGAAAAAAAAATATTTTTTTAGTTACTTTGGAAAAAAAAAATATTTTTTTAGTTACTTTGGAAAAAAAATATTTTTTTAGTTACTTTGGAAAAAAAAATTTTTTTTAGTTACTTTGGAAAAAAAAATATTTTTTTAGTTACTTTGGAAAAAAAAATATTTTTTTAGTTTCTTTGGAAAAAAAATATTTTTTTTAGTTACTTTGGGAAAAAAAATATTTTTTTAGTTTCTTTGGGAAAAAAAATATTTTTTTAGTTACTTTGGAAAAAAAAATATTTTTTTAGTTACTTTGGAAAAAAAAATATTTTTTTAGTTACTTTGGAAAAAAATATATTTTTTTAGTTTCTTTGGAAAAAAAAATATTTTTTTAGTTACTTTGGAAAAAAAAATATTTTTTTAGTTACTTTGGAAAAAAAAATATTTTTTTAGTTACTTTGGAAAAAAAATATTTTTTTAGTTACTTTGGAAAAAAAAATATTTTTTTAGTTACTTTGGAAAAAAAAATATTTTTTTAGTTACTTTGGAAAAAAAAATATTTTTTTAGTTACTTTGGAAAAAAAAATATTTTTTTAGTTACTTTGGAAAAAAAAAATTTTTTTTAGTTACTTTGGAAAAAAAAATATTTTTTTAGTTTCTTTGGAAAAAAATTTTTTTTTAGTTACTTTGGAAAAAAAATATTTTTTTAGTTTCTTTGCGAAAAAAAATATTTTTTTAGTTACTTTGGAAAAAAAATATTTTTTTAGTTACTTTGGAAAAAAAATATTTTTTTAGTTACTTTGGAAAAAAAAATATTTTTTTAGTTACTTTGGGAAAAAAAATATTTTTTTAGTTACTTTGGAAAAAAAAATATTTTTTTAGTTTCTTTGGAAAAAAAATTTTTTTTTAGTTACTTTGGGAAAAAAAATATTTTTTTAGTTACTTTGGAAAAAAAATATTTTTTTAGTTACTTTGGAAAAAAAAATATTTTTTTAGTTTCTTTGGAAAAAAAATATTTTTTTTAGTTACTTTGGAAAAAAATATTTTTTTTTAGTTTCTTTGGAAAAAAATATATTTTTTTAGTTACTTTGGAAAAAAAATATTTTTTTAGTTACTTTGGAAAAAAAAATATTTTTTTAGTTTCTTTGGAAAAAAAATATTTTTTTTAGTTACTTTGGAAAAAAATATTTTTTTTTAGTTTCTTTGGAAAAAAATATATTTTTTTAGTTACTTTGGAAAAAAAAATATTTTTTTAGTTACTTTGGAAAAAAAATTTTTTTTTTAGTTACTTTGGAAAAAAAAATATTTTTTTAGTTACTTTGGAAAAAAAAATATTTTTTTAGTTACTTTGGAAAAAAAAATATTTTTTTAGTTACTTTGGAAAAAAAAATATTTTTTTAGTTACTTTGGAAAAAAAAATATTTTTTTAGTTACTTTGGAAAAAAAAATTTTTTTTTAGTTACTTTGGAAAAAAAAATATTTTTTTAGTTTCTTTGGAAAAAAATTTTTTTTTAGTTACTTTGGAAAAAAAATATTTTTTTAGTTTCTTTGCGAAAAAAAATATTTTTTTAGTTACTTTGGAAAAAAAATATTTTTTTAGTTACTTTGGAAAAAAAATATTTTTTTAGTTACTTTGGAAAAAAAAATATTTTTTTAGTTACTTTGGGAAAAAAAATATTTTTTTAGTTACTTTGGAAAAAAAAATATTTTTTTAGTTTCTTTGGAAAAAAAATTTTTTTTTTAGTTACTTTGGGAAAAAAAATATTTTTTTAGTTACTTTGGAAAAAAAATATTTTTTTAGTTACTTTGGAAAAAAAAATATTTTTTAGTTTCTTTGGAAAAAAAATATTTTTTTTAGTTACTTTGGAAAAAAATATTTTTTTTTAGTTTCTTTGGAAAAAAATATATTTTTTTAGTTACTTTGGAAAAAAAAATATTTTTTTAGTTACTTTGGAAAAAAAAATTTTTTTTTAGTTACTTTGGAAAAAAAAATATTTTTTTAGTTTCTTTGGAAAAAAAAATATTTTTTTAGTTACTTTGGAAAAAAAAATATTTTTTTAGTTACTTTGGAAAAAAAATATTTTTTTAGTTACTTTGGAAAAAAAAATATTTTTTTAGTTACTTTGGAAAAAAATATATTTTTTTAGTTACTTTGGAAAAAAAAATATTTTTTTAGTTACTTTGGAAAAAAAAATATTTTTTTAGTTACTTTGGAAAAGAAAATATTTTTTTAGTTACTTTGGAAAAAAAAATATTTTTTTAGTTACTTTGGGAAAAAAATAATTTTTTAGTTACTTTGGAAAAAAAAAATTTTTTTTAGTTACTTTGGAAAAAAAAAATTTTTTTAGTTTCTTTGGAAAAAAAAAATTTTTTTTAGTTACTTTGGAAAAAAAATATTTTTTTAGTTACTTTGGAAAAAAAAACATTTTTTTAGTTATTTTGGAAAAAAAAATATTTTTTTAGTTACTTTGGAAAAAAAAATATTTTTTTAGTTACTTTGGAAAAAAAAATATTTTTTTAGTTACTTTGGAAAAAAAATATTTTTTTAGTTACTTTGGAAAAAAAATATTTTTTTAGTTACTTTGGAAAAAAAATATTTTTTTAGTTACTTTGGAAAAAAAAATATTTTTTTAGTTACTTTGGAAAAAAAAATTTATTTTTAGTTTCTTTGGAAAAAATTTTTTTTTTTTAGTTACTTTGGGAAAAAAAATATTTTTTTAGTTTCTTTGGGAAAAAAAATATTTTTTTAGTTACTTTGGAAAAAAAAATATTTTTTTAGTTACTTTGGAAAAAAAAATATTTTTTTAGTTACTTTGGAAAAAAAAATATTTTTTTAGTTTCTTTGGAAAAAAAAATATTTTTTTAGTTACTTTGGAAAAAAATATATTTTTTTAGTTACTTTGGAAAAAAATATATTTTTTTAGTTACTTTGGAAAAAAAAATATTTTTTTAGTTACTTTGGAAAAAAAAATATTTTTTTAGTTACTTTGGAAAAAAAATTTTTTTTTAGTTACTTTGGAAAAAAAAATATTTTTTTAGTTACTTTGGAAAAAAAAAAATTTTTTTAGTTACTTTGGAAAAAAAATATTTTTTTAGTTACTTTGGAAAAAAAAATATTTTTTTAGTTACTTTGGAAAAAAAAAATATTTTTTTAGTTACTTTGGAAAAAAAATATTTTTTTAGTTACTTTGGAAAAAAAAAATTTTTTTAGTTACTTTGGAAAAAAAAATATTTTTTTAGTTACTTTGGAAAAAAAAATATTTTTTTAGTTTCTTTGGAAAAAAAATATTTTTTTTAGTTACTTTGGGAAAAAAAATATTTTTTTAGTTTCTTTGGGAAAAAAAATATTTTTTTAGTTACTTTGGAAAAAAAAATATTTTTTTAGTTACTTTGGAAAAAAAAATATTTTTTTAGTTACTTTGGAAAAAAATATATTTTTTTAGTTTCTTTGGAAAAAAAAATATTTTTTTAGTTACTTTGGAAAAAAAAATATTTTTTTAGTTACTTTGGAAAAAAAAATATTTTTTTAGTTACTTTGGAAAAAAAAATATTTTTTTAGTTACTTTGGAAAAAAAAATATTTTTTTAGTTACTTTGGAAAAAAAAATATTTTTTTAGTTACTTTGGAAAAAAAAATATTTTTTTAGTTACTTTGGAAAAAAAAATATTTTTTTAGTTACTTTGGAAAAAAAAATATTTTTTTAGTTACTTTGGAAAAAAAAATATTTTTTTAGTTACTTTGGAAAAAAAAATTTTTTTTTAGTTACTTTGGAAAAAAAAATATTTTTTTAGTTTCTTTGGAAAAAAAATTTTTTTTAGTTACTTTGGAAAAAAAATATTTTTTTAGTTTCTTTGCGAAAAAAAATATTTTTTTAGTTACTTTGGAAAAAAAAATATTTTTTTAGTTACTTTGGAAAAAAAAATATTTTTTTAGTTACTTTGGAAAAAAAAATATTTTTTTAGTTTCTTTGGAAAAAAAAATATTTTTTTAGTTACTTTGGAAAAAAATATATATTTTTAGTTACTTTGGAAAAAAAAATATTTTTTTAGTTACTTTGGAAAAAAAAATATTTTTTTAGTTACTTTGGAAAAAAATATATATTTTTAGTTACTTTGGAAAAAAAAATATTTTTTTAGTTACTTTGGAAAAAAAAATATTTTTTTAGTTACTTTGGAAAAAAAATATTTTTTTAGTTACTTTGGAAAAAAAAATATTTTTTTAGTTTCTTTGGAAAAAAATTATTTTTTTTAGTTACTTTGGAAAAAAAAATATTTTTTTAGTTTCTTTGGAAAAAAAAATATTTTTTTAGTTACTTTGGAAAAAAAATATTTTTTTAGTTACTTTGGAAAAAAAAATATTTTTTTAGTTTCTTTGGAAAAAAATTATTTTTTTAGTTACTTTGGAAAAAAAAATATTTTTTTAGTTACTTTGGAAAAAAAAATATTTTTTTAGTTACTTTGGAAAAAAAATATTTTTTTAGTTACTTTGGAAAAAAAAATATTTTTTTAGTTACTTTGGAAAAAAAAAATATTTTTTTAGTTACTTTGGAAAAAAAAAATTTTTTTAGTTACTTTGGAAAAAAAAATTTTTTTTAGTTACTTTGGAAAAAAAAATATTTTTTTAGTTACTTTGGAAAAAAAAATATTTTTTTAGTTTCTTTGGAAAAAAAATATTTTTTTTAGTTACTTTGGGAAAAAAAATATTTTTTTAGTTTCTTTGGGAAAAAAAATATTTTTTTAGTTACTTTGGAAAAAAAAATATTTTTTTAGTTACTTTGGAAAAAAAAATATTTTTTTAGTTACTTTGGAAAAAAATATATTTTTTTAGTTTCTTTGGAAAAAAAAATATTTTTTTAGTTACTTTGGAAAAAAAAATATTTTTTTAGTTACTTTGGAAAAAAAAATTTTTTTTTAGTTACTTTGGAAAAAAAAATATTTTTTTAGTTTCTTTGGAAAAAAATTTTTTTTTAGTTACTTTGGAAAAAAAATATTTTTTTAGTTTCTTTGCGAAAAAAAATATTTTTTTAGTTACTTTGGAAAAAAAATATTTTTTTAGTTACTTTGGAAAAAAAATATTTTTTTAGTTACTTTGGAAAAAAAAATATTTTTTTAGTTACTTTGGGAAAAAAAATATTTTTTTAGTTACTTTGGAAAAAAAAATATTTTTTTAGTTTCTTTGGAAAAAAAATTTTTTTTTTAGTTACTTTGGGAAAAAAAATATTTTTTTAGTTACTTTGGAAAAAAAATATTTTTTTAGTTACTTTGGAAAAAAAAATATTTTTTTAGTTTCTTTGGAAAAAAAATATTTTTTTTAGTTACTTTGGAAAAAAATATTTTTTTTTAGTTTCTTTGGAAAAAAATATATTTTTTTAGTTACTTTGGAAAAAAAAATATTTTTTTAGTTACTTTGGAAAAAAAAATTTTTTTTTAGTTACTTTGGAAAAAAAAATATTTTTTTAGTTTCTTTGGAAAAAAAAATATTTTTTTAGTTACTTTGGAAAAAAAAATATTTTTTTAGTTACTTTGGAAAAAAAATATTTTTTTAGTTACTTTGGAAAAAAAAATATTTTTTTAGTTACTTTGGAAAAAAATATATTTTTTTAGTTACTTTGGAAAAAAAAATATTTTTTTAGTTACTTTGGAAAAAAAAATATTTTTTTAGTTACTTTGGAAAAGAAAATATTTTTTTAGTTACTTTGGAAAAAAAAATATTTTTTTAGTTACTTTGGGAAAAAAATAATTTTTTAGTTACTTTGGAAAAAAAAAATTTTTTTTAGTTACTTTGGAAAAAAAAAATTTTTTTAGTTTCTTTGGAAAAAAAAAATTTTTTTTAGTTACTTTGGAAAAAAAATATTTTTTTAGTTACTTTGGAAAAAAAAACATTTTTTTAGTTATTTTGGAAAAAAAAATATTTTTTTAGTTACTTTGGAAAAAAAAATATTTTTTTAGTTACTTTGGAAAAAAAAATATTTTTTTAGTTACTTTGGAAAAAAAATATTTTTTTAGTTACTTTGGAAAAAAAATATTTTTTTAGTTACTTTGGAAAAAAAATATTTTTTTAGTTACTTTGGAAAAAAAAATATTTTTTTAGTTACTTTGGAAAAAAAAATTTATTTTTAGTTTCTTTGGAAAAAATTTTTTTTTTTTAGTTACTTTGGGAAAAAAAATATTTTTTTAGTTTCTTTGGGAAAAAAAATATTTTTTTAGTTACTTTGGAAAAAAAAATATTTTTTTAGTTACTTTGGAAAAAAAAATATTTTTTTAGTTACTTTGGAAAAAAAAATATTTTTTTAGTTTCTTTGGAAAAAAAAATATTTTTTTAGTTACTTTGGAAAAAAATATATTTTTTTAGTTACTTTGGAAAAAAATATATTTTTTTAGTTACTTTGGAAAAAAAAATATTTTTTTAGTTACTTTGGAAAAAAAAATATTTTTTTAGTTACTTTGGAAAAAAAATTTTTTTTTAGTTACTTTGGAAAAAAAAATATTTTTTTAGTTACTTTGGAAAAAAAAAAATTTTTTTAGTTACTTTGGAAAAAAAATATTTTTTTAGTTACTTTGGAAAAAAAAATATTTTTTTAGTTACTTTGGAAAAAAAAAATATTTTTTTAGTTACTTTGGAAAAAAAATATTTTTTTAGTTACTTTGGAAAAAAAAAATTTTTTTAGTTACTTTGGAAAAAAAAATATTTTTTTAGTTACTTTGGAAAAAAAAATATTTTTTTAGTTTCTTTGGAAAAAAAATATTTTTTTTAGTTACTTTGGGAAAAAAAATATTTTTTTAGTTTCTTTGGGAAAAAAAATATTTTTTTAGTTACTTTGGAAAAAAAAATATTTTTTTAGTTACTTTGGAAAAAAAAATATTTTTTTAGTTACTTTGGAAAAAAATATATTTTTTTAGTTTCTTTGGAAAAAAAAATATTTTTTTAGTTACTTTGGAAAAAAAAATATTTTTTTAGTTACTTTGGAAAAAAAAATATTTTTTTAGTTACTTTGGAAAAAAAAATATTTTTTTAGTTACTTTGGAAAAAAAAATATTTTTTTAGTTACTTTGGAAAAAAAAATATTTTTTTAGTTACTTTGGAAAAAAAAATATTTTTTTAGTTACTTTGGAAAAAAAAATATTTTTTTAGTTACTTTGGAAAAAAAAATATTTTTTTAGTTACTTTGGAAAAAAAAATATTTTTTTAGTTACTTTGGAAAAAAAAATTTTTTTTTAGTTACTTTGGAAAAAAAAATATTTTTTTAGTTTCTTTGGAAAAAAAATTTTTTTTAGTTACTTTGGAAAAAAAATATTTTTTTAGTTTCTTTGCGAAAAAAAATATTTTTTTAGTTACTTTGGAAAAAAAAATATTTTTTTAGTTACTTTGGAAAAAAAAATATTTTTTTAGTTACTTTGGAAAAAAAAATATTTTTTTAGTTTCTTTGGAAAAAAAAATATTTTTTTAGTTACTTTGGAAAAAAATATATATTTTTAGTTACTTTGGAAAAAAAAATATTTTTTTAGTTACTTTGGAAAAAAAAATATTTTTTTAGTTACTTTGGAAAAAAATATATATTTTTAGTTACTTTGGAAAAAAAAATATTTTTTTAGTTACTTTGGAAAAAAAAATATTTTTTTAGTTACTTTGGAAAAAAAATATTTTTTTAGTTACTTTGGAAAAAAAAATATTTTTTTAGTTTCTTTGGAAAAAAATTATTTTTTTTAGTTACTTTGGAAAAAAAAATATTTTTTTAGTTTCTTTGGAAAAAAAAATATTTTTTTAGTTACTTTGGAAAAAAAAATATTTTTTTAGTTACTTTGGAAAAAAAAAATTTTTTTTAGTTACTTTGGAAAAAAAAATATTTTTTTAGTTTCTTTGGAAAAAAAATATTTTTTTAGTTACTTTGGAAAAAAAAATATTTTTTTAGTTACTTTGGAAAAAAAAATATTTTTTTAGTTACTTTGGAAAAAAAAATATTTTTTTAGTTACTTTGGAAAAAAAAATATTTTTTTAGTTACTTTGGAAAAAAAAATATTTTTTTAGTTACTTTGGAAAAAAAAATATTTTTTTAGTTACTTTGGAAAAAAAAATATTTTTTTAGTTACTTTGGAAAAAAAAATATTTTTTTAGTTACTTTGGGAAAAAAAATATTTTTTTAGTTTCTTTGGGAAAAAAAATATTTTTTTAGTTACTTTGGAAAAAAAATATTTTTTTAGTTACTTTGGAAAAAAAAATATTTTTTTAGTTACTTTGGAAAAAAAAATATTTTTTTAGTTACTTTGGAAAAAAAAATATTTTTTTAGTTACTTTGGAAAAAAAAATATTTTTTTAGTTACTTTGGAAAAAAAAATATTTTTTTAGTTTCTTTGGAAAAAAAAATATTTTTTTAGTTACTTTGGAAAAAAAAATATTTTTTTAGTTACTTTGGAAAAAAAAATATTTTTTTAGTTACTTTGGAAAAAATTTTTTTTTTTTAGTTACTTTGGAAAAAAAAAAATTTTTTTAGTTACTTTGGAAAAAAAAATATTTTTTTAGTTACTTTGGAAAAAAAAATATTTTTTTAGTTACTTTGGAAAAAAAAATATTTTTTTAGTTTCTTTGGAAAAAAAAATATTTTTTTAGTTACTTTGGAAAAAAAAATATTTTTTTAGTTACTTTGGAAAAAAAAATATTTTTTTAGTTACTTTGGAAAAAAATTTTTTTTTTAGTTACTTTGGAAAAAAAAAAAATTTTTTAGTTACTTTGGAAAAAAAAATATTTTTTTAGTTTCTTTGGAAAAAAAAATATTTTTTTAGTTACTTTGGAAAAAAAAATATTTTTTTAGTTACTTTGGAAAAAAAAATATTTTTTTAGTTTCTTTGGAAAAAAAAAAAATTTTTAGTTACTTTGGAAAAAAAAATATTTTTTTAGTTTCTTTGGAAAAAAAAATTTTTTTTTAGTTACTTTGGAAAAAAAAATATTTTTTTAGTTACTTTGGAAAAAAAAATATTTTTTTAGTTACTTTGGAAAAAAAAATTTTTTTTAGTTACTTTGGAAAAAAAATTTTTTTTTAGTTACTTTGGAAAAAAAAATATTTTTTTAGTTACTTTGGAAAAAAATATATTTTTTTAGTTACTTTGGAAAAAAAAATATTTTTTTAGTTTCTTTGGAAAAAAAAAAATTTTTTAGTTACTTTGGAAAAAAAAATATTTTTTTAGTTTCTTTGGAAAAAAAAATATTTTTTTAGTTACTTTGGGAAAAAAAATATTTTTTTAGTTACTTTGGAAAAAAAAATATTTTTTTAGTTACTTTGGAAAAAAAAAATTTTTTTAGTTACTTTGGAAAAAAAAAATTTTTTTTAGTTACTTTGGAAAAAAAAAAAATTTTTTAGTTACTTTGGAAAAAAAAAATTTTTTTAGTTACTTTGGAAAAAAAAATATTTTTTTAGTTACTTTGGAAAAAAAAATATTTTTTTAGTTACTTTGGAAAAAAAAATATTTTTTTAGTTACTTTGGGAAAAAAAATAATTTTTTAGTTACTTTGGAAAAAAAAAATTTTTTTAGTTACTTTGGAAAAAAAAATATTTTTTTAGTTTCTTTGGAAAAAAAAATATTTTTTTAGTTACTTTGGAAAAAAAAAATTTTTTTTAGTTACTTTGGAAAAAAAAATATTTTTTTAGTTTCTTTGGAAAAAAAAAATTTTTTTTAGTTACTTTGGAAAAAAAAATATTTTTTTAGTTTCTTCGGAAAAAAACATATTTTTTTAGTTACTTTGGAAAAAAAAATATTTTTTTAGTTACTTTGGGAAAAAAAAAATTTTTTTAGTTACTTTGGAAAAAAATATTTTTTTTTAGTTTCTTTGGAAAAAAAAATATTTTTTTAGTTACTTTGGAAAAAAAAATATTTTTTTAGTTACTTTGGAAAAAAAAATATTTTTTTAGTTACTTTGGAAAAAAAAATATTTTTTTAGTTACTTTGGAAAAAAAAAATTTTTTTAGTTACTTTGGAAAAAAAAAATTTTTTTAGTTACTTTGGAAAAAAAAATATTTTTTTAGTTACTTTGGAAAAAAAAATATTTTTTTAGTTACTTTGGAAAAAAAATATTTTTTTAGTTACTTTGGAAAAAAAAATATTTTTTTAGTTACTTTGGAAAAAAAAATATTTTTTTAGTTACTTTGGAAAAAAAAAAATTTTTTTAGTTACTTTGGAAAAAAAAATTTTTTTTTAGTTTCTTTGGAAAAAAAAATATTTTTTTAGTTATTTTGGAAAAAAAAATATTTTTTTAGTTACTTTGGAAAAAAATATATTTTTTTTAGTTACTTTGGAAAAAAAAAATATTTTTTTAGTTACTTTGGAAAAAAAATAATTTTTTTTAGTTACTTTGGAAAAAAAAATATTTTTTTAGTTACTTTGGAAAAAAAATATTTTTTTAATTACTTTGGAAAAAAAATATTTTTTTAGTTACTTTGGAAAATTTTTTTTTTTTTAGTTACTTTGGAAAAAAAAATATTTTTTTAGTTACTTTGGAAAAAAAAAAATTTTTTTAGTTACTTTGGAAACAAAAATTTTTTTTTAGTTACTTTGGAAAAAAAAATATTTTTTTAGTTACTTTGGAAAAAAAAATATTTTTTTAGTTACTTTGGAAAAAAAAATATTTTTTTAGTTACTTTGGAAAAAAAAATATTTTTTTAGTTACTTTGGAAAAAAAAATATTTTTTTAGTTTCTTTGGAAAAAAAAAATATTTTTTTAGTTACTTTGGGAAAAAAAATATTTTTTTAGTTTCTTTGGAAAAAAAAATATTTTTTTAGTTTCTTTGGGAAAAAAAAATATTTTTTTAGTTACTTTGGAAAAAAAAATTTTTTTTTAGTTACTTTGGAAAAAAAAATATTTTTTTAGTTTCTTTGGAAAAAAATATATTTTTTTAGTTACTTTGGAAAAAAAAATATTTTTTTAGTTACTTTGGAAAAAAAATATTTTTTTAGTTACTTTGGAAAAAAAACATTTTTTTAGTTATTTTGGAAAAAAAAATATTTTTTTAGTTACTTTGGAAAAAAAAATATTTTTTTAGTTACTTTGGAAAAAAATATATTTTTTTAGTTACTTTGGAAAAAAAATATTTTTTTAGTTACTTTGGAAAAAAAATATTTTTTTAGTTACTTTGGAAAAAAAAATATTTTTTTAGTTACTTTGGAAAAAAATATATTTTTTTAGTTACTTTGGAAAAAAAAATATTTTTTTAGTTACTTTGGAAAAAAAAATATTTTTTTAGTTACTTTGGAAAAAAAAATATTTTTTTAGTTTCTTTGGAAAAAAAAATATTTTTTTAGTTACTTTGGAAAAAAAAATTTTTTTTTAGTTACTTTGGAAAAAAAAATATTTTTTTAGTTTCTTTGGAAAAAAAAAATTTTTTTTAGTTACTTTGGAAAAAAAAATATTTTTTTAGTTTCTTCGGAAAAAAACATATTTTTTTAGTTACTTTGGAAAAAAAAATATTTTTTTAGTTACTTTGGGAAAAAAAAAATTTTTTTAGTTACTTTGGAAAAAAATATTTTTTTTTAGTTTCTTTGGAAAAAAAAATATTTTTTTAGTTACTTTGGAAAAAAAAATATTTTTTTAGTTACTTTGGAAAAAAAAATATTTTTTTAGTTACTTTGGAAAAAAAAATATTTTTTTAGTTACTTTGGAAAAAAAAAAATTTTTTTAGTTACTTTGGAAAAAAAAATTTGTTTTAGTTACTTTGGAAAAAAAAATATTTTTTTAGTTACTTTGGAAAAAAAAATATTTTTTTAGTTACTTTGGAAAAAAAATATTTTTTTAGTTACTTTGGAAAAAAAAATATTTTTTTAGTTACTTTGGAAAAAAAAATATTTTTTTAGTTACTTTGGAAAAAAAAAATTTTTTTTAGTTACTTTGGAAAAAAAAATATTTTTTTAGTTTCTTTGGAAAAAAAAATATTTTTTTAGTTATTTTGGAAAAAAAAATATTTTTTTAGTTACTTTGGAAAAAAAAATATTTTTTTTAGTTACTTTGGAAAAAAAAAATATTTTTTTAGTTACTTTGGAAAAAAAATAATTTTTTTAGTTACTTTGGAAAAAAAAATATTTTTTTAGTTACTTTGGAAAAAAAATATTTTTTTAATTACTTTGGAAAAAAAATATTTTTTTAGTTACTTTGGAAAAAATTTTTTTTTTTTAGTTACTTTGGAAAAAAAAATATTTTTTTAGTTACTTTGGAAAAAAAAAAAATTTTTTAGTTACTTTGGAAACAAAAAATTTTTTTTAGTTACTTTGGAAAAAAAAATATTTTTTTAGTTACTTTGGAAAAAAAAATATTTTTTTAGTTACTTTGGAAAAAAAAATATTTTTTTAGTTACTTTGGAAAAAAAAATATTTTTTTAGTTACTTTGGAAAAAAAAATATTTTTTTAGTTTCTTTGGAAAAAAAAAATATTTTTTTAGTTACTTTGGGAAAAAAAATATTTTTTTAGTTTCTTTGGAAAAAAAAATATTTTTTTAGTTTCTTTGGGAAAAAAAAATATTTTTTTAGTTACTTTGGAAAAAAAAATTTTTTTTTAGTTACTTTGGAAAAAAAAATATTTTTTTAGTTTCTTTGGAAAAAAATATATTTTTTTAGTTACTTTGGAAAAAAAAATATTTTTTTAGTTACTTTGGAAAAAAAATATTTTTTTAGTTACTTTGGAAAAAAAACATTTTTTTAGTTATTTTGGAAAAAAAAATATTTTTTTAGTTACTTTGGAAAAAAAAATATTTTTTTAGTTACTTTGGAAAAAAATATATTTTTTTAGTTACTTTGGAAAAAAAATATTTTTTTAGTTACTTTGGAAAAAAAATATTTTTTTAGTTACTTTGGAAAAAAAAATATTTTTTTAGTTACTTTGGAAAAAAAAATATTTTTTTAGTTACTTTGGAAAAAAAAATATTTTTTTAGTTACTTTGGAAAAAAAATATATTTTTTAGTTACTTTGGAAAAAAAAATATTTTTTTAGTTACTTTGGAAAAAAAAATATTTTTTTAGTTACTTTGGAAAAAAATATATTTTTTTAGTTACTTTGGAAAAAAAAATATTTTTTTAGTTACTTTGGAAAAAAAAATATTTTTTTAGTTACTTTGGAAAAAAAAATATTTTTTTAGTTACTTTGGAAAAAAAAATATTTTTTTAGTTACTTTGGAAAAAAAAATATTTTTTTAGTTACTTTGGAAAAAAAAATATTTTTTTAGTTACTTTGGAAAAAAAATTATTTTTTTAGTTACTTTGGAAAAAAAAATATTTTTTTAGTTACTTTGGAAAAAAAAATATTTTTTTAGTTACTTTGGAAAAAAAAATATTTTTTTAGTTTCTTTGGAAAAAAAAATATTTTTTTAGTTTCTTTGGGAAAAAAAAATATTTTTTTAGTTACTTTGGAAAAAAAAAATTTTTTTTAGTTACTTTGGAAAAAAAAATATTTTTTTAGTTTCTTTGGAAAAAAATATATTTTTTTTGTTACTTTGGAAAAAAAAATATTTTTTTAGTTACTTTGGAAAAAAAATATTTTTTTAGTTACTTTGGAAAAAAAAACATTTTTTTAGTTATTTTGGAAAAAAAAATATTTTTTTAGTTACTTTGGGAAAAAAAATATTTTTTTAGTTACTTTGGAAAAAAATATATTTTTTTAGTTACTTTGGAAAAAAAATATTTTTTTAGTTACTTTGGAAAAAAATATATTTTTTTAGTTACTTTGGAAAAAAAAATATTTTTTTAGTTACTTTGGAAAAAAAAATATTTTTTTAGTTACTTTGGAAAAAAAAATATTTTTTTAGTTACTTTGGAAAAAAAATATTTTTTTTAGTTACTTTGGAAAAAAAAATATTTTTTTAGTTACTTTGGAAAAAAAAATATTTTTTTAGTTACTTTGGAAAAAAATATATTTTTTTAGTTACTTTGGAAAAAAAAATATTTTTTTAGTTACTTTGGAAAAAAAAATATTTTTTTAGTTACTTTGGAAAAAAAAATATTTTTTTAGTTACTTTGGAAAAAAAAATATTTTTTTAGTTACTTTGGAAAAAAAAATATTTTTTTAGTTACTTTGGAAAAAAAAATATTTTTTTAGTTACTTTGGAAAAAAAATTATTTTTTTAGTTACTTTGGAAAAAAAAATATTTTTTTAGTTACTTTGGAAAAAAAAATATTTTTTTAGTTACTTTGGAAAAAAAAATATTTTTTTCGTTACTTTGGAAAAAAAAATATTTTTTTAGTTTCTTTGGAAAAAGAAATATTTTTTTAGTTACTTTGGGAAAAAAAATATTTTTTTAGTTACTTTGGAAAAAAAAATATTTTTTTAGTTACTTTGGAAAAAAAAATATTTTTTTAGTTATTTTGGAAAAAAAAATATTTTTTTAGTTACTTTGGAAAAAAAAATATTTTTTTAGTTACTTTGGAAAAAAAAATATTTTTTTAGTTACTTTGGAAAAAAAATATTTTTTTAGTTACTTTGGAAAAAAAAATATTTTTTTAGTTACTTTGGAAAAAAAAATATTTTTTAGTTACTTTGGAAAAAAAAATATTTTTTTAGTTTCTTTGGAAAAAAAATATTTTTTTTAGTTACTTTGGAAAAAAAAATATTTTTTTAGTTTCTTTGGGAAAAAAAATATTTTTTTAGTTACTTTGGAAAAAAAATAATATTTTTTTAGTTACTTTGGGAAAAAAAATATTTTTTTAGTTACTTTGGAAAAAAAAATATTTTTTTAGTTTCTTTGGAAAAAAAAATATTTTTTTAGTTACTTTGGAAAAAAAATTATTTTTTTAGTTACTTTGGAAAAAAAATTATTTTTTTAGTTACTTTGGAAAAAAAAATATTTTTTTAGTTACTTTGGAAAAAAAAATATTTTTTTAGTTACTTTGGAAAAAAAAATATTTTTTTAGTTACTTTGGAAAAAAAAATATTTTTTTAGTTACTTTGGAAAAAAAAATATTTTTTTAGTTACTTTGGAAAAAAAAATATTTTTTTAGTTACTTTGGAAAAAAAAATATTTTTTTAGTTACTTTGGAAAAAAAAATATTTTTTTAGTTTCTTTGGAAAAAGAAATATTTTTTTAGTTACTTTGGGAAAAAAAATATTTTTTTAGTTACTTTGGAAAAAAAAATATTTTTTTAGTTACTTTGGAAAAAAAAATATTTTTTTAGTTATTTTGGAAAAAAAAATATTTTTTTAGTTACTTTGGAAAAAAAAATATTTTTTTAGTTACTTTGGAAAAAAAAATATTTTTTTAGTTACTTTGGAAAAAAAATATTTTTTTAGTTACTTTGGAAAAAAAAATATTTTTTTAGTTACTTTGGAAAAAAAAATATTTTTTAGTTACTTTGGAAAAAAAAATATTTTTTTAGTTTCTTTGGAAAAAAAATATTTTTTTTAGTTACTTTGGAAAAAAAAATATTTTTTTAGTTTCTTTGGGAAAAAAAATATTTTTTTAGTTACTTTGGAAAAAAAATAATATTTTTTTAGTTACTTTGGGAAAAAAAATATTTTTTTAGTTACTTTGGAAAAAAAAATATTTTTTTAGTTTCTTTGGAAAAAAAAATATTTTTTTAGTTTCTTTGGAAAAAAAATTATTTTTTTAGTTACTTTGGAAAAAAAAATATTTTTTTAGTTACTTTGGAAAAAAAAATATTTTTTTAGTTTCTTTGGAAAAAAATTTTTTTTTAGTTACTTTGGAAAAAAAATATTTTTTTAGTTTCTTTGGGAAAAAAAATATTTTTTTAGTTACTTTGGAAAAAAAAATATTTTTTTAGTTACTTTGGAAAAAAAAATATTTTTTTAGTTACTTTGGAAAAAAAAATATTTTTTTTAGTTTCTTTGGAAAAAAAAATATTTTTTTAGTTACTTTGGAAAAAAAAATATTTTTTTAGTTACTTTGGAAAAAAAAATATTTTTTTAGTTACTTTGGAAAAAAAAATATTTTTTTAGTTACTTTGGAAAAAAAATATTTTTTTAGTTACTTTGGAAAAAAAAATATTTTTTTAGTTACTTTGGAAAAAAAAATATTTTTTTAGTTACTTTGGAAAAAAAAATATTTTTTTAGTTACTTTGGAAAAAAAAATATTTTTTTAGTTACTTTGGAAAAAAAAATATTTTTTTAGTTTCTTTGGAAAAAAAAAATATTTTTTTAGTTACTTTGGGAAAAAAAATATTTTTTTAGTTTCTTTGGAAAAAAAAATATTTTTTTAGTTACTTTGGGAAAAAAAAATATTTTTTTAGTTACTTTGGAAAAAAAAAATTTTTTTTAGTTACTTTGGAAAAAAAAATATTTTTTTAGTTTCTTTGGAAACAAATATATTTTTTTAGTTACTTTGGAAAAAAAAATATTTTTTTAGTTACTTTGGAAAAAAAATATTTTTTTAGTTACTTTGGAAAAAAAAACATTTTTTTAGTTATTTTGGAAAAAAAATATTTTTTTAGTTACTTTGGAAAAAAAAATATTTTTTTAGTTACTTTGGAAAAAAATATATTTTTTTAGTTACTTTGGAAAAAAAATATTTTTTTAGTTACTTTGGAAAAAAAATATTTTTTTAGTTACTTTGGAAAAAAAAATATTTTTTTAGTTACTTTGGAAAAAAAAATATTTTTTTAGTTACTTTGGAAAAAAAAATATTTTTTTAGTTTCTTTGGAAAAAAAAAAATTTTTTTAGTTACTTTGGGAAAAAAAATATTTTTTTAGTTTCTTTGGGAAAAAAAATATTTTTTTTAGTTACTTTGGAAAAAAAAATATTTTTTTAGTTTCTTTGGAAAAAAAAATATTTTTTTAGTTACTTTGGAAAAAAAATATTTTTTTTAGTTACTTTGGAAAAAAAAATATTTTTTTAGTTACTTTGGAAAAAAATATATTTTTTTAGTTACTTTGGAAAAAAAAATATTTTTTTAGTTACTTTGGAAAAAAAATATTTTTTTTAGTTACTTTGGAAAAAAAAATATTTTTTTAGTTACTTTGGAAAAAAAAATATTTTTTTAGTTACTTTGGAAAAAAATATATTTTTTTAGTTACTTTGGAAAAAAAAATATTTTTTTAGTTACTTTGGAAAAAAAAATATTTTTTTAGTTACTTTGGAAAAAAAAATATTTTTTTAGTTACTTTGGAAAAAAAAATATTTTTTTAGTTACTTTGGAAAAAAAAATATTTTTTTAGTTACTTTGGAAAAAAAAATATTTTTTTAGTTACTTTGGAAAAAAAATTATTTTTTTAGTTACTTTGGAAAAAAAAATATTTTTTTAGTTACTTTGGAAAAAAAAATATTTTTTTAGTTACTTTGGAAAAAAAAATATTTTTTTCGTTACTTTGGAAAAAAAAATATTTTTTTAGTTTCTTTGGAAAAAGAAATATTTTTTTAGTTACTTTGGGAAAAAAAATATTTTTTTAGTTACTTTGGAAAAAAAAATATTTTTTTAGTTACTTTGGAAAAAAAAATATTTTTTTAGTTATTTTGGAAAAAAAAATATTTTTTTAGTTACTTTGGAAAAAAAAATATTTTTTTAGTTACTTTGGAAAAAAAAATATTTTTTTAGTTACTTTGGAAAAAAAATATTTTTTTAGTTACTTTGGAAAAAAAAATATTTTTTTAGTTACTTTGGAAAAAAAAATATTTTTTAGTTACTTTGGAAAAAAAAATATTTTTTTAGTTTCTTTGGAAAAAAAATATTTTTTTTAGTTACTTTGGAAAAAAAAATATTTTTTTAGTTTCTTTGGGAAAAAAAATATTTTTTTAGTTACTTTGGAAAAAAAATAATATTTTTTTAGTTACTTTGGGAAAAAAAATATTTTTTTAGTTACTTTGGAAAAAAAAATATTTTTTTAGTTTCTTTGGAAAAAAAAATATTTTTTTAGTTACTTTGGAAAAAAAATTATTTTTTTAGTTACTTTGGAAAAAAAATTATTTTTTTAGTTACTTTGGAAAAAAAAATATTTTTTTAGTTACTTTGGAAAAAAAAATATTTTTTTAGTTACTTTGGAAAAAAAAATATTTTTTTAGTTACTTTGGAAAAAAAAATATTTTTTTAGTTACTTTGGAAAAAAAAATATTTTTTTAGTTACTTTGGAAAAAAAAATATTTTTTTAGTTACTTTGGAAAAAAAAATATTTTTTTAGTTACTTTGGAAAAAAAAATATTTTTTTAGTTTCTTTGGAAAAAGAAATATTTTTTTAGTTACTTTGGGAAAAAAAATATTTTTTTAGTTACTTTGGAAAAAAAAATATTTTTTTAGTTACTTTGGAAAAAAAAATATTTTTTTAGTTATTTTGGAAAAAAAAATATTTTTTTAGTTACTTTGGAAAAAAAAATATTTTTTTAGTTACTTTGGAAAAAAAAATATTTTTTTAGTTACTTTGGAAAAAAAATATTTTTTTAGTTACTTTGGAAAAAAAAATATTTTTTTAGTTACTTTGGAAAAAAAAATATTTTTTAGTTACTTTGGAAAAAAAAATATTTTTTTAGTTTCTTTGGAAAAAAAATATTTTTTTTAGTTACTTTGGAAAAAAAAATATTTTTTTAGTTTCTTTGGGAAAAAAAATATTTTTTTAGTTACTTTGGAAAAAAAATAATATTTTTTTAGTTACTTTGGGAAAAAAAATATTTTTTTAGTTACTTTGGAAAAAAAAATATTTTTTTAGTTTCTTTGGAAAAAAAAATATTTTTTTAGTTTCTTTGGAAAAAAAATTATTTTTTTAGTTACTTTGGAAAAAAAAATATTTTTTTAGTTACTTTGGAAAAAAAAATATTTTTTTAGTTTCTTTGGAAAAAAATTTTTTTTTAGTTACTTTGGAAAAAAAATATTTTTTTAGTTTCTTTGGGAAAAAAAATATTTTTTTAGTTACTTTGGAAAAAAAAATATTTTTTTAGTTACTTTGGAAAAAAAAATATTTTTTTAGTTACTTTGGAAAAAAAAATATTTTTTTTAGTTTCTTTGGAAAAAAAAATATTTTTTTAGTTACTTTGGAAAAAAAAATATTTTTTTAGTTACTTTGGAAAAAAAAATATTTTTTTAGTTACTTTGGAAAAAAAAATATTTTTTTAGTTACTTTGGAAAAAAAATATTTTTTTAGTTACTTTGGAAAAAAAAATATTTTTTTAGTTACTTTGGAAAAAAAAATATTTTTTTAGTTACTTTGGAAAAAAAAATATTTTTTTAGTTACTTTGGAAAAAAAAATATTTTTTTAGTTACTTTGGAAAAAAAAATATTTTTTTAGTTTCTTTGGAAAAAAAAAATATTTTTTTAGTTACTTTGGGAAAAAAAATATTTTTTTAGTTTCTTTGGAAAAAAAAATATTTTTTTAGTTACTTTGGGAAAAAAAAATATTTTTTTAGTTACTTTGGAAAAAAAAAATTTTTTTTAGTTACTTTGGAAAAAAAAATATTTTTTTAGTTTCTTTGGAAACAAATATATTTTTTTAGTTACTTTGGAAAAAAAAATATTTTTTTAGTTACTTTGGAAAAAAAATATTTTTTTAGTTACTTTGGAAAAAAAAACATTTTTTTAGTTATTTTGGAAAAAAAATATTTTTTTAGTTACTTTGGAAAAAAAAATATTTTTTTAGTTACTTTGGAAAAAAATATATTTTTTTAGTTACTTTGGAAAAAAAATATTTTTTTAGTTACTTTGGAAAAAAAATATTTTTTTAGTTACTTTGGAAAAAAAAATATTTTTTTAGTTACTTTGGAAAAAAAAATATTTTTTTAGTTACTTTGGAAAAAAAAATATTTTTTTAGTTTCTTTGGAAAAAAAAAAATTTTTTTAGTTACTTTGGGAAAAAAAATATTTTTTTAGTTTCTTTGGGAAAAAAAATATTTTTTTTAGTTACTTTGGAAAAAAAAATATTTTTTTAGTTTCTTTGGAAAAAAAAATATTTTTTTAGTTACTTTGGAAAAAAAATATTTTTTTTAGTTACTTTGGAAAAAAAAATATTTTTTTAGTTACTTTGGAAAAAAATATATTTTTTTAGTTACTTTGGAAAAAAAAATATTTTTTTAGTTACTTTGGAAAAAAAAATATTTTTTTAGTTACTTTGGAAAAAAAATATTTTTTTAGTTACTTTGGAAAAAAAAATATTTTTTTAGTTACTTTGGAAAAAAATATATTTTTTTAGTTACTTTGGAAAAAAATATATTTTTTTAGTTACTTTGGAAAAAAAATTATTTTTTTAGTTACTTTGGAAAAAAAAATATTTTTTTAGTTACTTTGGAAAAAAAAATATTTTTTTAGTTACTTTGGAAAAAAAAATATTTTTTTAGTTACTTTGGAAAAAAAAATATTTTTTTAGTTTCTTTGGAAAAAGAAATATTTTTTTAGTTACTTTGGGAAAAAAAATATTTTTTTAGTTACTTTGGAAAAAAAAATATTTTTTTAGTTACTTTGGAAAAAAAAATATTTTTTTAGTTATTTTGGAAAAAAAAATATTTTTTTAGTTACTTTGGAAAAAAAAATATTTTTTTAGTTACTTTGGAAAAAAAAATATTTTTTTAGTTACTTTGGAAAAAAAAATATTTTTTTAGTTACTTTGGAAAAAAAAATATTTTTTTAGTTACTTTGGAAAAAAAAATATTTTTTAGTTAATTTGGAAAAAAAAATATTTTTTTAGTTTCTTTGGAAAAAAAATATTTTTTTTAGTTACTTTGGAAAAAAAAATATTTTTTTAGTTTCTTTGGGAAAAAAAATATTTTTTTAGTTACTTTGGAAAAAAAAAATATTTTTTTAGTTACTTTGGGAAAAAAAATATTTTTTTAGTTACTTTGGAAAAAAAAATATTTTTTTAGTTTCTTTGGAAAAAAAAATATTTTTTTAGTTACTTTGGAAAAAAAATTTTTTTTTTAGTTACTTTGGAAAAAAAAATATTTTTTTAGTTACTTTGGAAAAAAAAATATTTTTTTAGTTTCTTTGGAAAAAATTTTTTTTTTAGTTACTTTGGAAAAAAAAATATTTTTTTAGTTTCTTTGGGAAAAAAAATATTTTTTTAGTTACTTTGGAAAAAAAAATATTTTTTTAGTTACTTTGGAAAAAAAAATATTTTTTTAGTTACTTTGGAAAAAAAAATATTTTTTAGTTTCTTTGGAAAAAAAAATATTTTTTTAGTTACTTTGGAAAAAAAATATTTTTTTAGTTACTTTGGAAAAAAAAATATTTTTTTAGTTACTTTGGAAAAAAAAATATTTTTTTAGTTACTTTGGAAAAAAAAATATTTTTTTAGTTACTTTGGAAAAAAAAATATTTTTTTAGTTACTTTGGAAAAAAAAATATTTTTTTAGTTACTTTGGAAAAAAAAATATTTTTTTAGTTTCTTTGGAAAAAGAAATATTTTTTTAGTTACTTTGGGAAAAAAAATATTTTTTTAGTTACTTTGGAAAAAAAAATATTTTTTTAGTTACTTTGGAAAAAAAAATATTTTTTTAGTTATTTTGGAAAAAAAAATATTTTTTTAGTTACTTTGGAAAAAAAAAATTTTTTTTAGTTACTTTGGAAAAAAAAATATTTTTTTAGTTACTTTGGAAAAAAAAATATTTTTTTAGTTACTTTGGAAAAAAAAATATTTTTTTAGTTACTTTGGAAAAAAAAATATTTTTTAGTTACTTTGGAAAAAAAAATATTTTTTTAGTTTCTTTGGAAAAAAAATATTTTTTTTAGTTACTTTGGAAAAAAAAATATTTTTTTAGTTTCTTTGGGAAAAAAATATTTTTTTAGTTACTTTGGAAAAAAAAATATTTTTTTAGTTACTTTGGGAAAAAAAATATTTTTTTAGTTACTTTGGAAAAAAAAATATTTTTTTAGTTTCTTTGGAAAAAAAAAAATTTTTTTAGTTTCTTTGGAAAAAAAATTATTTTTTTAGTTACTTTGGAAAAAAAAATATTTTTTTAGTTACTTTGGAAAAAAAAATATTTTTTTAGTTTCTTTGGAAAAAAAATTTTTTTTAGTTACTTTGGAAAAAAAAATATTTTTTTAGTTTCTTTGGGAAAAAAAATATTTTTTTAGTTACTTTGGAAAAAAAAATATTTTTTTAGTTTCTTTGGAAAAAAAAATATTTTTTTAGTTTCTTTGGAAAAAAAATTATTTTTTTAGTTACTTTGGAAAAAAAAATATTTTTTTAGTTACTTTGGAAAAAAAAATATTTTTTTAGTTTCTTTGGAAAAAAAATTTTTTTTAGTTACTTTGGAAAAAAAAATATTTTTTTAGTTTCTTTGGGAAAAAAAATATTTTTTTAGTTACTTTGGAAAAAAAAATATTTTTTTAGTTACTTTGGAAAAAAAATATTTTTTTAGTTACTTTGGAAAAAAAAATATTTTTTTAGTTTCTTTGGAAAAAAAAATATTTTTTTAGTTACTTTGGAAAAAAAAATATTTTTTTAGTTACTTTGGAAAAAAAAATATTTTTTTAGTTACTTTGGAAAAAAAAAATATTTTTTTAGTTACTTTGGAAAAAAAATATTTTTTTAGTTACTTTGGAAAAAAAAATATTTTTTTAGTTACTTTGGAAAAAAAAATATTTTTTTAGTTACTTTGGAAAAAAAAATATTTTTTTAGTTACTTTGGAAAAAAAAATATTTTTTTAGTTTCTTTGGAAAAAAAATATTTTTTTTAGTTACTTTGGAAAAAAAAATATTTTTTTAGTTTCTTTGGAAAAAAAAATATTTTTTTAGTTACTTTGGAAAAAAAAATATTTTTTTAGTTACTTTGGAAAAAAAAATATTTTTTTAGTTACTTTGGAAAAAAAAATTTTTTTAGTTACTTTGGAAAAAAAAATATTTTTTTAGTTACTTTGGAAAAAAAAATATTTTTTTAGTTACTTTGGAAAAAAATATATTTTTTAGTTACTTTGGAAAAAAAAATATTTTTTTAGTTTCTTTGGAAAAAAAATATATTTTTTAGTTACTTTGGAAAAAAAATAATTTTTTTAGTTACTTTGGAAAAAAAAATATTTTTTTAGTTACTTTGGAAAAAAAAAATATTTTTTTAATTACTTTGGAAAAAAAATATTTTTTTAGTTACTTTGGAAATTTTTTTTTTTTTTTAGTTACTTTGGAAAAAAAAAATATTTTTTTAGTTACTTTGGAAAAAAAAAAAAATTTTTAGTTACTTTGGAAACAAAAATTTTTTTTTAGTTACTTTGGAAAAAAAAATATTTTTTTAGTTACTTTGGAAAAAAAAATATTTTTTTAGTTACTTTGGAAAAAAATATATTTTTTTAGTTACTTTGGAAAAAAATATATTTTTTTAGTTACTTTGGAAAAAAAAATATTTTTTTAGTTTCTTTGGAAAAAAAAAATATTTTTTTAGTTACTTTGGGAAAAAAAATATTTTTTTAGTTACTTTGGAAAAAAAAATATTTTTTTAGTTTCTTTGGGAAAAAAAAATATTTTTTTAGTTACTTTGGAAAAAAAAATATTTTTTTAGTTACTTTGGAAAAAAAAATATTTTTTTAGTTATTTTGGAAAAAAAAATATTTTTTTAGTTACTTTGGAAAAAAAAATATTTTTTTAGTTACTTTGGAAAAAAAAATATTTTTTTAGTTACTTTGGAAAAAAAAATATTTTTTTAGTTACTTTGGAAAAAAAAATATTTTTTTAGTTACTTTGGAAAAAAAAATATTTTTTAGTTAATTTGGAAAAAAAAATATTTTTTTAGTTTCTTTGGAAAAAAAATATTTTTTTTAGTTACTTTGGAAAAAAAAATATTTTTTTAGTTTCTTTGGGAAAAAAAATATTTTTTTAGTTACTTTGGAAAAAAAAAATATTTTTTTAGTTACTTTGGGAAAAAAAATATTTTTTTAGTTACTTTGGAAAAAAAAATATTTTTTTAGTTTCTTTGGAAAAAAAAATATTTTTTTAGTTACTTTGGAAAAAAAATTATTTTTTTAGTTACTTTGGAAAAAAAAATATTTTTTTAGTTACTTTGGAAAAAAAAATATTTTTTTAGTTTCTTTGGAAAAAATTTTTTTTTTAGTTACTTTGGAAAAAAAAATATTTTTTTAGTTTCTTTGGGAAAAAAAATATTTTTTTAGTTACTTTGGAAAAAAAAATATTTTTTTAGTTACTTTGGAAAAAAAAATATTTTTTTAGTTACTTTGGAAAAAAAAATATTTTTTAGTTTCTTTGGAAAAAAAAATATTTTTTTAGTTACTTTGGAAAAAAAATATTTTTTTAGTTACTTTGGAAAAAAAAATATTTTTTTAGTTACTTTGGAAAAAAAATTATTTTTTTAGTTACTTTGGAAAAAAAAATATTTTTTTAGTTACTTTGGAAAAAAAAATATTTTTTTAGTTACTTTGGAAAAAAAAATATTTTTTTAGTTACTTTGGAAAAAAAAATATTTTTTTAGTTTCTTTGGAAAAAGAAATATTTTTTTAGTTACTTTGGGAAAAAAAATATTTTTTTAGTTACTTTGGAAAAAAAAATATTTTTTTAGTTACTTTGGAAAAAAAAATATTTTTTTAGTTATTTTGGAAAAAAAAATATTTTTTTAGTTACTTTGGAAAAAAAAATATTTTTTTAGTTACTTTGGAAAAAAAAATATTTTTTTAGTTACTTTGGAAAAAAAAATATTTTTTTAGTTACTTTGGAAAAAAAAATATTTTTTTAGTTACTTTGGAAAAAAAAATATTTTTTAGTTACTTTGGAAAAAAAAATATTTTTTTAGTTTCTTTGGAAAAAAAATATTTTTTTTAGTTACTTTGGAAAAAAAAATATTTTTTTAGTTTCTTTGGGAAAAAAATATTTTTTTAGTTACTTTGGAAAAAAAAATATTTTTTTAGTTACTTTGGGAAAAAAAATATTTTTTTAGTTACTTTGGAAAAAAAAATATTTTTTTAGTTTCTTTGGAAAAAAAAATATTTTTTTAGTTTCTTTGGAAAAAAAAATATTTTTTTAGTTACTTTGGAAAAAAAAATATTTTTTTAGTTACTTTGGAAAAAAAAATATTTTTTTAGTTTCTTTGGAAAAAAAATTTTTTTTAGTTACTTTGGAAAAAAAAATATTTTTTTAGTTTCTTTGGGAAAAAAAATATTTTTTTAGTTACTTTGGAAAAAAAAATATTTTTTTAGTTTCTTTGGAAAAAAAAATATTTTTTTAGTTTCTTTGGAAAAAAAAATATTTTTTTAGTTACTTTGGAAAAAAAAATATTTTTTTAGTTACTTTGGAAAAAAAAATATTTTTTTAGTTTCTTTGGAAAAAAAATTTTTTTTAGTTACTTTGGAAAAAAAAATATTTTTTTAGTTTCTTTGGGAAAAAAAATATTTTTTTAGTTACTTTGGAAAAAAAAATATTTTTTTAGTTACTTTGGAAAAAAAAATATTTTTTTAGTTACTTTGGAAAAAAAAATATTTTTTTAGTTTCTTTGGAAAAAAAAATATTTTTTTAGTTACTTTGGAAAAAAAAATATTTTTTTAGTTACTTTGGAAAAAAAAATATTTTTTTAGTTACTTTGGAAAAAAAAAATATTTTTTTAGTTACTTTGGAAAAAAAATATTTTTTTAGTTACTTTGGAAAAAAAAATATTTTTTTAGTTACTTTGGAAAAAAAAATATTTTTTTAGTTACTTTGGAAAAAAAAATATTTTTTTAGTTACTTTGGAAAAAAAAATATTTTTTTAGTTTCTTTGGAAAAAAAATATTTTTTTTAGTTACTTTGGAAAAAAAAATATTTTTTTAGTTTCTTTGGAAAAAAAAATATTTTTTTAGTTACTTTGGAAAAAAAAATATTTTTTTAGTTACTTTGGAAAAAAAAATATTTTTTTAGTTACTTTGGAAAAAAAATTTTTTTTAGTTACTTTGGAAAAAAAAATATTTTTTTAGTTACTTTGGAAAAAAAAATATTTTTTTAGTTACTTTGGAAAAAAATATATTTTTTAGTTACTTTGGAAAAAAAAATATTTTTTTAGTTTCTTTGGAAAAAAATATATATTTTTTAGTTACTTTGGAAAAAAAATAATTTTTTTAGTTACTTTGGAAAAAAAAATATTTTTTTAGTTACTTTGGAAAAAAAAAATATTTTTTTAATTACTTTGGAAAAAAAATATTTTTTTAGTTACTTTGGAAAATTTTTTTTTTTTTTAGTTACTTTGGAAAAAAAAAATATTTTTTTAGTTACTTTGGAAAAAAAAAAAATTTTTTAGTTACTTTGGAAACAAAATTTTTTTTTTAGTTACTTTGGAAAAAAAAATATTTTTTTAGTTACTTTGGAAAAAAAAATATTTTTTTAGTTACTTTGGAAAAAAATATATTTTTTTAGTTACTTTGGAAAAAAAAATATTTTTTTAGTTTCTTTGGAAAAAAAAAATATTTTTTTAGTTACTTTGGGAAAAAAAATATTTTTTTAGTTACTTTGGAAAAAAAAATATTTTTTTAGTTTCTTTGGGAAAAAAAAATATTTTTTTAGTTACTTTGGAAAAAAATATATTTTTTTAGTTACTTTGGAAAAAAAATATTTTTTTAGTTTCTTTGGAAAAAAATATATTTTTTTAGTTACTTTGGAAAAAAAAATATTTTTTTAGTTACTTTGGAAAAAAAAATATTTTTTTAGTTACTTTGGAAAAAAAAATATTTTTTTAGTTACTTTGGAAAAAAAATATTTTTTTTAGTTACTTTGGAAAAAAAAATATTTTTTTAGTTACTTTGGAAAAAAAAATATTTTTTTAGTTACTTTGGAAAAAAATATATTTTTTTAGTTACTTTGGAAAAAAAAATATTTTTTTAGTTACTTTGGAAAAAAAAATGTTTTTTTAGTTACTTTGGAAAAAAAATATTTTTTTAGTTACTTTGGAAAAAAAAATATTTTTTTAGTTACTTTGGGAAAAAAAATATTTTTTTAGTTACTTTGGAAAAAAAAATATTTTTTTAGTTACTTTGGAAAAAAAATTATTTTTTTAGTTACTTTGGAAAAAAAAATATTTTTTTAGTTACTTTGGAAAAAAAAATATTTTTTTAGTTACTTTGGAAAAAAAAATATTTTTTTAGTTACTTTGGAAAAAAAAATATTTTTTTAGTTTCTTTGGAAAAAGAAATATTTTTTTAGTTACTTTGGGAAAAAAAATATTTTTTTAGTTACTTTGGAAAAAAATATATTTTTTTAGTTACTTTGGAAAAAAAAATATTTTTTTAGTTATTTGGAAAAAAAATATTTTTTTAGTTACTTTGGAAAAAAAAATATTTTTTTAGTTACTTTGGAAAAAAATATATTTTTTTAGTTACTTTGGAAAAAAATATATTTTTTTAGTTACTTTGGAAAAAAAATTATTTTTTTAGTTACTTTGGAAAAAAAAATATTTTTTTAGTTACTTTGGAAAAAAAAATATTTTTTTAGTTACTTTGGAAAAAAAAATATTTTTTTAGTTACTTTGGAAAAAAAAATATTTTTTTAGTTTCTTTGGAAAAAGAAATATTTTTTTAGTTACTTTGGGAAAAAAAATATTTTTTTAGTTACTTTGGAAAAAAAAATATTTTTTTAGTTACTTTGGAAAAAAAAATATTTTTTTAGTTATTTTGGAAAAAAAAATATTTTTTTAGTTACTTTGGAAAAAAAAATATTTTTTTAGTTACTTTGGAAAAAAAAATATTTTTTTAGTTACTTTGGAAAAAAAAATATTTTTTTAGTTACTTTGGAAAAAAAAATATTTTTTTAGTTACTTTGGAAAAAAAAATATTTTTTAGTTAATTTGGAAAAAAAAATATTTTTTTAGTTTCTTTGGAAAAAAAATATTTTTTTTAGTTACTTTGGAAAAAAAAATATTTTTTTAGTTTCTTTGGGAAAAAAAATATTTTTTTAGTTACTTTGGAAAAAAAAAATATTTTTTTAGTTACTTTGGGAAAAAAAATATTTTTTTAGTTACTTTGGAAAAAAAAATATTTTTTTAGTTTCTTTGGAAAAAAAAATATTTTTTTAGTTACTTTGGAAAAAAAATTTTTTTTTTAGTTACTTTGGAAAAAAAAATATTTTTTTAGTTACTTTGGAAAAAAAAATATTTTTTTAGTTTCTTTGGAAAAAATTTTTTTTTTAGTTACTTTGGAAAAAAAAATATTTTTTTAGTTTCTTTGGGAAAAAAAATATTTTTTTAGTTACTTTGGAAAAAAAAATATTTTTTTAGTTACTTTGGAAAAAAAAATATTTTTTTAGTTACTTTGGAAAAAAAAATATTTTTTAGTTTCTTTGGAAAAAAAAATATTTTTTTAGTTACTTTGGAAAAAAAATATTTTTTTAGTTACTTTGGAAAAAAAAATATTTTTTTAGTTACTTTGGAAAAAAAATTATTTTTTTAGTTACTTTGGAAAAAAAAATATTTTTTTAGTTACTTTGGAAAAAAAAATATTTTTTTAGTTACTTTGGAAAAAAAAATATTTTTTTAGTTACTTTGGAAAAAAAAATATTTTTTTAGTTTCTTTGGAAAAAGAAATATTTTTTTAGTTACTTTGGGAAAAAAAATATTTTTTTAGTTACTTTGGAAAAAAAAATATTTTTTTAGTTACTTTGGAAAAAAAAATATTTTTTTAGTTATTTTGGAAAAAAAAATATTTTTTTAGTTACTTTGGAAAAAAAAAATTTTTTTTAGTTACTTTGGAAAAAAAAATATTTTTTTAGTTACTTTGGAAAAAAAAATATTTTTTTAGTTACTTTGGAAAAAAAAATATTTTTTTAGTTACTTTGGAAAAAAAAATATTTTTTAGTTACTTTGGAAAAAAAAATATTTTTTTAGTTTCTTTGGAAAAAAAATATTTTTTTTAGTTACTTTGGAAAAAAAAATATTTTTTTAGTTTCTTTGGGAAAAAAATATTTTTTTAGTTACTTTGGAAAAAAAAATATTTTTTTAGTTACTTTGGGAAAAAAAATATTTTTTTAGTTACTTTGGAAAAAAAAATATTTTTTTAGTTTCTTTGGAAAAAAAAATATTTTTTTAGTTTCTTTGGAAAAAAAATTATTTTTTTAGTTACTTTGGAAAAAAAAATATTTTTTTAGTTACTTTGGAAAAAAAAATATTTTTTTAGTTTCTTTGGAAAAAAAATTTTTTTTAGTTACTTTGGAAAAAAAAATATTTTTTTAGTTTCTTTGGGAAAAAAAATATTTTTTTAGTTACTTTGGAAAAAAAAATATTTTTTTAGTTTCTTTGGAAAAAAAAATATTTTTTTAGTTTCTTTGGAAAAAAAATTATTTTTTTAGTTACTTTGGAAAAAAAAATATTTTTTTAGTTACTTTGGAAAAAAAAATATTTTTTTAGTTTCTTTGGAAAAAAAATTTTTTTTAGTTACTTTGGAAAAAAAAATATTTTTTTAGTTTCTTTGGGAAAAAAAATATTTTTTTAGTTACTTTGGAAAAAAAAATATTTTTTTAGTTACTTTGGAAAAAAAAATATTTTTTTAGTTACTTTGGAAAAAAAAATATTTTTTTAGTTTCTTTGGAAAAAAAAATATTTTTTTAGTTACTTTGGAAAAAAAAATATTTTTTTAGTTACTTTGGAAAAAAAAATATTTTTTTAGTTACTTTGGAAAAAAAAAATATTTTTTTAGTTACTTTGGAAAAAAAATATTTTTTTAGTTACTTTGGAAAAAAAAATATTTTTTTAGTTACTTTGGAAAAAAAAATATTTTTTTAGTTACTTTGGAAAAAAAAATATTTTTTTAGTTACTTTGGAAAAAAAAATATTTTTTTAGTTTCTTTGGAAAAAAAATATTTTTTTTAGTTACTTTGGAAAAAAAAATATTTTTTTAGTTTCTTTGGAAAAAAAAATATTTTTTTAGTTACTTTGGAAAAAAAAATATTTTTTTAGTTACTTTGGAAAAAAAAATATTTTTTTAGTTACTTTGGAAAAAAAAATTTTTTTAGTTACTTTGGAAAAAAAAATATTTTTTTAGTTACTTTGGAAAAAAAAATATTTTTTTAGTTACTTTGGAAAAAAATATATTTTTTAGTTACTTTGGAAAAAAAAATATTTTTTTAGTTTCTTTGGAAAAAAAATATATTTTTTAGTTACTTTGGAAAAAAAATAATTTTTTTAGTTACTTTGGAAAAAAAAATATTTTTTTAGTTACTTTGGAAAAAAAAAATATTTTTTTAATTACTTTGGAAAAAAAATATTTTTTTAGTTACTTTGGAAATTTTTTTTTTTTTTTAGTTACTTTGGAAAAAAAAAATATTTTTTTAGTTACTTTGGAAAAAAAAAAAAATTTTTAGTTACTTTGGAAACAAAAATTTTTTTTTAGTTACTTTGGAAAAAAAAATATTTTTTTAGTTACTTTGGAAAAAAAAATATTTTTTTAGTTACTTTGGAAAAAAATATATTTTTTTAGTTACTTTGGAAAAAAATATATTTTTTTAGTTACTTTGGAAAAAAAAATATTTTTTTAGTTTCTTTGGAAAAAAAAAATATTTTTTTAGTTACTTTGGGAAAAAAAATATTTTTTTAGTTACTTTGGAAAAAAAAATATTTTTTTAGTTTCTTTGGGAAAAAAAAATATTTTTTTAGTTACTTTGGAAAAAAAAATATTTTTTTAGTTACTTTGGAAAAAAAAATATTTTTTTAGTTATTTTGGAAAAAAAAATATTTTTTTAGTTACTTTGGAAAAAAAAATATTTTTTTAGTTACTTTGGAAAAAAAAATATTTTTTTAGTTACTTTGGAAAAAAAAATATTTTTTTAGTTACTTTGGAAAAAAAAATATTTTTTTAGTTACTTTGGAAAAAAAAATATTTTTTAGTTAATTTGGAAAAAAAAATATTTTTTTAGTTTCTTTGGAAAAAAAATATTTTTTTTAGTTACTTTGGAAAAAAAAATATTTTTTTAGTTTCTTTGGGAAAAAAAATATTTTTTTAGTTACTTTGGAAAAAAAAAATATTTTTTTAGTTACTTTGGGAAAAAAAATATTTTTTTAGTTACTTTGGAAAAAAAAATATTTTTTTAGTTTCTTTGGAAAAAAAAATATTTTTTTAGTTACTTTGGAAAAAAAATTATTTTTTTAGTTACTTTGGAAAAAAAAATATTTTTTTAGTTACTTTGGAAAAAAAAATATTTTTTTAGTTTCTTTGGAAAAAATTTTTTTTTTAGTTACTTTGGAAAAAAAAATATTTTTTTAGTTTCTTTGGGAAAAAAAATATTTTTTTAGTTACTTTGGAAAAAAAAATATTTTTTTAGTTACTTTGGAAAAAAAAATATTTTTTTAGTTACTTTGGAAAAAAAAATATTTTTTAGTTTCTTTGGAAAAAAAAATATTTTTTTAGTTACTTTGGAAAAAAAATATTTTTTTAGTTACTTTGGAAAAAAAAATATTTTTTTAGTTACTTTGGAAAAAAAATTATTTTTTTAGTTACTTTGGAAAAAAAAATATTTTTTTAGTTACTTTGGAAAAAAAAATATTTTTTTAGTTACTTTGGAAAAAAAAATATTTTTTTAGTTACTTTGGAAAAAAAAATATTTTTTTAGTTTCTTTGGAAAAAGAAATATTTTTTTAGTTACTTTGGGAAAAAAAATATTTTTTTAGTTACTTTGGAAAAAAAAATATTTTTTTAGTTACTTTGGAAAAAAAAATATTTTTTTAGTTATTTTGGAAAAAAAAATATTTTTTTAGTTACTTTGGAAAAAAAAATATTTTTTTAGTTACTTTGGAAAAAAAAATATTTTTTTAGTTACTTTGGAAAAAAAAATATTTTTTTAGTTACTTTGGAAAAAAAAATATTTTTTTAGTTACTTTGGAAAAAAAAATATTTTTTAGTTACTTTGGAAAAAAAAATATTTTTTTAGTTTCTTTGGAAAAAAAATATTTTTTTTAGTTACTTTGGAAAAAAAAATATTTTTTTAGTTTCTTTGGGAAAAAAATATTTTTTTAGTTACTTTGGAAAAAAAAATATTTTTTTAGTTACTTTGGGAAAAAAAATATTTTTTTAGTTACTTTGGAAAAAAAAATATTTTTTTAGTTTCTTTGGAAAAAAAAATATTTTTTTAGTTTCTTTGGAAAAAAAAATATTTTTTTAGTTACTTTGGAAAAAAAAATATTTTTTTAGTTACTTTGGAAAAAAAAATATTTTTTTAGTTTCTTTGGAAAAAAAATTTTTTTTAGTTACTTTGGAAAAAAAAATATTTTTTTAGTTTCTTTGGGAAAAAAAATATTTTTTTAGTTACTTTGGAAAAAAAAATATTTTTTTAGTTTCTTTGGAAAAAAAAATATTTTTTTAGTTTCTTTGGAAAAAAAAATATTTTTTTAGTTACTTTGGAAAAAAAAATATTTTTTTAGTTACTTTGGAAAAAAAAATATTTTTTTAGTTTCTTTGGAAAAAAAATTTTTTTTAGTTACTTTGGAAAAAAAAATATTTTTTTAGTTTCTTTGGGAAAAAAAATATTTTTTTAGTTACTTTGGAAAAAAAAATATTTTTTTAGTTACTTTGGAAAAAAAAATATTTTTTTAGTTACTTTGGAAAAAAAAATATTTTTTTAGTTTCTTTGGAAAAAAAAATATTTTTTTAGTTACTTTGGAAAAAAAAATATTTTTTTAGTTACTTTGGAAAAAAAAATATTTTTTTAGTTACTTTGGAAAAAAAAAATATTTTTTTAGTTACTTTGGAAAAAAAATATTTTTTTAGTTACTTTGGAAAAAAAAATATTTTTTTAGTTACTTTGGAAAAAAAAATATTTTTTTAGTTACTTTGGAAAAAAAAATATTTTTTTAGTTACTTTGGAAAAAAAAATATTTTTTTAGTTTCTTTGGAAAAAAAATATTTTTTTTAGTTACTTTGGAAAAAAAAATATTTTTTTAGTTTCTTTGGAAAAAAAAATATTTTTTTAGTTACTTTGGAAAAAAAAATATTTTTTTAGTTACTTTGGAAAAAAAAATATTTTTTTAGTTACTTTGGAAAAAAAATTTTTTTTAGTTACTTTGGAAAAAAAAATATTTTTTTAGTTACTTTGGAAAAAAAAATATTTTTTTAGTTACTTTGGAAAAAAATATATTTTTTAGTTACTTTGGAAAAAAAAATATTTTTTTAGTTTCTTTGGAAAAAAATATATATTTTTTAGTTACTTTGGAAAAAAAATAATTTTTTTAGTTACTTTGGAAAAAAAAATATTTTTTTAGTTACTTTGGAAAAAAAAAATATTTTTTTAATTACTTTGGAAAAAAAATATTTTTTTAGTTACTTTGGAAAATTTTTTTTTTTTTTAGTTACTTTGGAAAAAAAAAATATTTTTTTAGTTACTTTGGAAAAAAAAAAAATTTTTTAGTTACTTTGGAAACAAAATTTTTTTTTTAGTTACTTTGGAAAAAAAAATATTTTTTTAGTTACTTTGGAAAAAAAAATATTTTTTTAGTTACTTTGGAAAAAAATATATTTTTTTAGTTACTTTGGAAAAAAAAATATTTTTTTAGTTTCTTTGGAAAAAAAAAATATTTTTTTAGTTACTTTGGGAAAAAAAATATTTTTTTAGTTACTTTGGAAAAAAAAATATTTTTTTAGTTTCTTTGGGAAAAAAAAATATTTTTTTAGTTACTTTGGAAAAAAATATATTTTTTTAGTTACTTTGGAAAAAAAATATTTTTTTAGTTTCTTTGGAAAAAAATATATTTTTTTAGTTACTTTGGAAAAAAAAATATTTTTTTAGTTACTTTGGAAAAAAAAATATTTTTTTAGTTACTTTGGAAAAAAAAATATTTTTTTAGTTACTTTGGAAAAAAAATATTTTTTTTAGTTACTTTGGAAAAAAAAATATTTTTTTAGTTACTTTGGAAAAAAAAATATTTTTTTAGTTACTTTGGAAAAAAATATATTTTTTTAGTTACTTTGGAAAAAAAAATATTTTTTTAGTTACTTTGGAAAAAAAAATGTTTTTTTAGTTACTTTGGAAAAAAAATATTTTTTTAGTTACTTTGGAAAAAAAAATATTTTTTTAGTTACTTTGGGAAAAAAAATATTTTTTTAGTTACTTTGGAAAAAAAAATATTTTTTTAGTTACTTTGGAAAAAAAATTATTTTTTTAGTTACTTTGGAAAAAAAAATATTTTTTTAGTTACTTTGGAAAAAAAAATATTTTTTTAGTTACTTTGGAAAAAAAAATATTTTTTTAGTTACTTTGGAAAAAAAAATATTTTTTTAGTTTCTTTGGAAAAAGAAATATTTTTTTAGTTACTTTGGGAAAAAAAATATTTTTTTAGTTACTTTGGAAAAAAATATATTTTTTTAGTTACTTTGGAAAAAAAAATATTTTTTTAGTTATTTTGGAAAAAAAAATATTTTTTTAGTTACTTTGGAAAAAAAAATATTTTTTTAGTTACTTTGGAAAAAAAAATATTTTTTTAGTTACTTTGGAAAAAAAAATATTTTTTTAGTTACTTTGGAAAAAAAAATATTTTTTTAGTTACTTTGGAAAAAAAAATATTTTTTAGTTACTTTGGAAAAAAAAATATTTTTTTAGTTTCTTTGGAAAAAAAATATTTTTTTTAGTTACTTTGGAAAAAAAAATATTTTTTTAGTTTCTTTGGGAAAAAAAATATTTTTTTAGTTACTTTGGAAAAAAAAAATATTTTTTTAGTTACTTTGGGAAAAAAAATATTTTTTTAGTTACTTTGGAAAAAAAAATATTTTTTTAGTTTCTTTGGAAAAAAAAATATTTTTTTAGTTACTTTGGAAAAAAAATTATTTTTTTAGTTACTTTGGAAAAAAAATATTTTTTTAGTTACTTTGGAAAAAAAAATATTTTTTTAGTTTCTTTGGAAAAAAAAATTTTTTTAGTTACTTTGGAAAAAAAAATATTTTTTTAGTTTCTTTGGGAAAAAAAATATTTTTTTAGTTACTTTGGAAAAAAAAATATTTTTTTAGTTACTTTGGAAAAAAAAATATTTTTTTAGTTACTTTGGAAAAAAAAATATTTTTTAGTTTCTTTGGAAAAAAAAATATTTTTTTAGTTACTTTGGAAAAAAAAATATTTTTTTAGTTACTTTGGAAAAAAAAATATTTTTTTAGTTACTTTGGAAAAAAAATTATTTTTTTAGTTACTTTGGAAAAAAAAATATTTTTTTAGTTACTTTGGAAAAAAAAATATTTTTTTAGTTACTTTGGAAAAAAAAATATTTTTTTAGTTACTTTGGAAAAAAAAATATTTTTTTAGTTTCTTTGGAAAAAGAAATATTTTTTTAGTTACTTTGGGAAAAAAAATATTTTTTTAGTTACTTTGGAAAAAAAAATATTTTTTTAGTTACTTTGGAAAAAAAAATATTTTTTTAGTTATTTTGGAAAAAAAAATATTTTTTTAGTTACTTTGGAAAAAAAAATATTTTTTTAGTTACTTTGGAAAAAAAAAATATTTTTTTAGTTACTTTGGAAAAAAAAATATTTTTTTAGTTACTTTGGAAAAAAAAATATTTTTTTAGTTACTTTGGAAAAAAAAATATTTTTTAGTTACTTTGGAAAAAAAAATATTTTTTTAGTTTCTTTGGAAAAAAAATATATTTTTTAGTTACTTTGGAAAAAAAAATATTTTTTTAGTTTCTTTGGGAAAAAAAATATTTTTTTAGTTACTTTGGAAAAAAAATAATATTTTTTTAGTTACTTTGGGAAAAAAAATATTTTTTTAGTTACTTTGGAAAAAAAAATATTTTTTTAGTTTCTTTGGAAAAAAAAATATTTTTTTAGTTTCTTTGGAAAAAAAATTATTTTTTTAGTTACTTTGGAAAAAAATATATTTTTTTAGTTACTTTGGAAAAAAAAATATTTTTTTAGTTTCTTTGGAAAAAAAATTTTTTTTAGTTACTTTGGAAAAAAAAAAAAATTTTAGTTTCTTTGGGAAAAAAAATATTTTTTTAGTTACTTTGGAAAAAAAAATATTTTTTTAGTTACTTTGGAAAAAAAAATATTTTTTTAGTTACTTTGGAAAAAAAAATATTTTTTTAGTTTCTTTGGAAAAAAAAATATTTTTTTAGTTACTTTGGAAAAAAAAATATTTTTTTAGTTACTTTGGAAAAAAAAATATTTTTTTAGTTACTTTGGAAAAAAAAATATTTTTTTAGTTACTTTGGAAAAAAAATATTTTTTTAGTTACTTTGGAAAAAAAAATATTTTTTTAGTTACTTTGGAAAAAAAAATATTTTTTTAGTTACTTTGGAAAAAAAAATATTTTTTTAGTTACTTTGGAAAAAAAAATATTTTTTTAGTTACTTTGGAAAAAAAAATATTTTTTTAGTTTCTTTGGAAAAAAAAATATTTTTTTAGTTACTTTGGAAAAAAAAAATTTTTTTTAGTTACTTTGGAAAAAAAAAAAAAATTTTAGTTTCTTTGGAAAAAAAAATATTTTTTTAGTTACTTTGGAAAAAAATATATTTTTTTAGTTACTTTGGAAAAAAAAAATTTTTTTAGTTACTTTGGAAAAAAAAATATTTTTTTAGTTTCTTTGGAAAAAAAAATATTTTTTTAGTTACTTTGGAAAAAAAAATATTTTTTTAGTTACTTTGGAAAAAAAAATATTTTTTTAGTTACTTTGGAAAAAAAAAAATTTTTTTAGTTACTTTGGAAAAAAAATATTTTTTTAGTTACTTTGGAAAAAAAAAAAATTTTTTAGTTACTTTGGAAAAAAAAATATTTTTTTAGTTACTTTGGAAAAAAAAATATATTTTTTAGTTACTTTGGAAAAAAAAATTTTTTTTAGTTACTTTGGAAAAAAAAATATTCTTTTAGTTTCTTTGGAAAAAAAAATATTTTTTTAGTTACTTTGGAAAAAAAAATATTTTTTTAGTTACTTTGGAAAAAAAAATATTTTTTTAGTTACTTTGGAAAAAAAAATATTTTTTTAGTTACTTTGGAAAAAAAAATATTTTTTTAGTTACTTTGGAAAAAAAAATATTTTTTTAGTTACTTTGGGAAAAAAAATATTTTTTTAGTTACTTTGGAAAAAAAAATATTTTTTTAGTTACTTTGGAAAAAATTTACTTTTTTAGTTACTTTGGAAAAAAAAAATTTTTTTTAGTTACTTTGGAAAAAAAGTTACTTTTTTAGTTACTTTGGAAAAAAATATATTTTTTTAGTTACTTTGGAAAAAGAAATATTTTTTTAGTTACTTTGGAAAAAAAAATATTTTTTTAGTTACTTTGGAAAAAAAAATATTTTTTTAGTTACTTTGGAAAAAAAAATATTTTTTTAGTTACTTTGGAAAAAAAAATATTTTTTTAGTTACTTTGGAAAAAAAAATGTTTTAGTTACTTTGGAAAAAAAAATATTTTTTTAGTTTCTTTGGAAAAAAAAAAATTTTTTAGTTACTTTGGAAAAAAAAATATTTTTTTAGTTTCTTTGGAAAAAAAAATATTTTTTTAGTTACTTTGGAAAAAAAAATATTTTTTTAGTTACTTTGGAAAAAAATATATTTTTTTAGTTACTTTGGAAAAAAAAATATTTTTTTAGTTACTTTGGAAAAAAAAAATATTTTTTTAGTTACTTTGGAAAAAAAAATATTTTTTTAGTTACTTTGGAAAAAAAAATATTTTTTTAGTTACTTTGGAAAAAAAAATATTTTTTTAGTTACTTTGGAAAAAGAAATATTTTTTTAGTTACTTTGGAAAAAAAAATATTTTTTTAGTTACTTTGGAAAAAAAAATATTTTTTTAGTTACTTTGGGAAAAAAAATATTTTTTTAGTTACTTTGGAAAAAATTTACTTTTTTAGTTACTTTGGAAAAAAAAAAAATTTTTTAGTTACTTTGGAAAAAAAGTTACTTTTTTAGTTACTTTGGAAAAAAATATATTTTTTTAGTTACTTTGGGAAAAAAAATATTTTTTTAGTTACTTTGGGAAAAAAAATATTTTTTTAGTTACTTTGGAAAAAAAAATATTTTTTTAGTTACTTTGGAAAAAAAATATTTTTTTAGTTACTTTGGAAAAAAAAATATTTTTTTAGTTACTTTGGAAAAAAAAATATTTTTTTAGTTACTTTGGAAAACAAAATATTTTTTTAGTTACTTTGGAAAAAAAAAAATTTTTTAGTTACTTTGGAAAAAAAAATATTTTTTTAGTTTCTTTGGAAAAAAAAATATTTTTTTAGTTACTTTGGAAAAAAAAATATTTTTTTAGTTACTTTGGAAAAAAAATAATTTTTTAGTTACTTTGGAAAAAAAAAAAAATTTTAGTTTCTTTGGAAAAAAAAATATTTTTTTAGTTACTTTGGAAAAAAAAATATTTTTTTAGTTACTTTGGAAAAAAATATATTTTTTTAGTTACTTTGGAAAAAAATATATTTTTTTAGTTACTTTGGAAAAAAATATATTTTTTTAGTTACTTTGGAAAAAAAATATTTTTTTAGTTACTTTGGAAAAAAAAATATTTTTTTAGTTACTTTGGAAAAAAAAATATTTTTTTAGTTACTTTGGAAAAAAAAATATATTTTTTAGTTACTTTGGAAAAAAAAATATTTTTTTAGTTACTTTGGAAAAAAAAATATTTTTTTAGTTACTTTGGAAAAAAAATATTTTTTTAGTTACTTTGGAAAAAAAAATATTTTTTTAGTTACTTTGGAAAAAAAAAATATTTTTTTAGTTACTTTGGAAAAAAAATATTTTTTTAGTTACTTTGGAAAAAAAAATATTTTTTTAGTTACTTTGGAAAAAAAAATATTTTTTTAGTTACTTTGGAAAAAAATATATTTTTTTAGTTACTTTGGAAAAAAAAATATTTTTTTAGTTACTTTGGAAAAAAAAATATTTTTTTAGTTACTTTGGAAAAAAAAATATTTTTTTAGTTACTTTGGAAAAAAAAATATTTTTTTAGTTACTTTGGAAAAAATTTACTTTTTTAGTTACTTTGGAAAAAAAAATATTTTTTTAGTTACTTTGGAAAAAAAGTTACTTTTTTAGTTACTTTGGAAAAAAAAATATTTTTTTAGTTACTTTGGGAAAAAAAATATTTTTTTAGTTACTTTGGGAAAAATATTTTTTTAGTTACTTTGGAAAAAAAAATATTTTTTTAGTTACTTTGGAAAAAAAAATATTTTTTTAGTTACTTTGGAAAAAAAAATATTTTTTTAGTTACTTTGGAAAAAAAAATATTTTTTTAGTTACTTTGGAAAAGAAAATATTTTTTTAATTACTTTGGAAAAAAAATATTTTTTTAGTTACTTTGGAAAAAAAAATATTTTTTTAGTTACTTTGGAAAAAAATATTTTTTTTTAGTTACTTTGGAAAAAAAAATATTTTTTTAGTTACTTTGGAAAAAAAATTTTTTTTTTAGTTACTTTGGAAAAAAAAATATTTTTTTAGTTACTTTGGAAATTTTTTTTTTTTTTAGTTACTTTGGAAAAAAAGTTACTTTTTTAGTTACTTTGGAAAAAAAAATATTTTTTTAGTTACTTTGGGAAAAAAAATATTTTTTTAGTTACTTTGGGAAAAAAAATATTTTTTTAGTTACTTTGGAAAAAAAAATATTTTTTTAGTTACTTTGGAAAAAAAAATATTTTTTTAGTTACTTTGGAAAAAAAAATATTTTTTTAGTTACTTTGGAAAAAAAAATATTTTTTTAGTTACTTTGGAAAAAAAAAAATTTTTTAGTTTCTTTGGAAAAAAAAATTTTTTTTAGTTACTTTGGAAAAAAAATATTTTTTTTAGTTTCTTTGGAAAAAAAAATATTTTTTTAGTTACTTTGGAAAAAAAAATATTTTTTTAGTTACTTTGGAAAAAAATATATTTTTTTAGTTACTTTGGAAAAAAAAATATTTTTTTAGTTACTTTGGAAAAAAAAATATTTTTTTAGTTACTTTGGAAAACAAAATATTTTTTTAGTTACTTTGGAAAAAAAAAATTTTTTTAGTTACTTTGGAAAAAAAAAATTTTTTTTAGTTACTTTGGAAAAAAAAATATTTTTTTAGTTTCTTTGGAAAAAAATATATTTTTTTAGTTACTTTGGAAAAAAAAATATTTTTTTAGTTACTTTGGAAAAAAAAATATTTTTTTAGTTACTTTGGAAAAAAATATATTTTTTTAGTTACTTTGGAAAAAAAATATTTTTTTAGTTACTTTGGAAAAAAAAATATTTTTTTAGTTACTTTGGAAAAAAAAATATTTTTTTAGTTACTTTGGAAAAAAATATATATTTTTTAGTTACTTTGGAAAAAAAAATAATTTTTTAGTTACTTTGGGAAAAAAAATATTTTTTTAGTTACTTTGGAAAAAAAAATATTTTTTAGTTACTTTGGAAAAAAAAATATTTTTTTAGTTACTTTGGAAAAAAAATATTTTTTTAGTTACTTTGGAAAAAAAATATTTTTTTAGTTACTTTGGAAAAAAAATATTTTTTTAGTTACTTTGGAAAAAAAAATATTTTTTTAGTTACTTTGGAAAAAAAAATATTTTTTTAGTTACTTTGGAAAAAAAAATATTTTTTTAGTTACTTTGGAAAAAAAAATATTTTTTTAGTTACTTTGGAAAAAAAAAAAAATTTAGTTACTTTGGAAAAAAAAATATTTTTTTAGTTTCTTTGGAAAAAAAATATTTTTTAGTTACTTTGGAAAAAAAATATTTTTTTAGTTACTTTGGAAAAAAAAATATTTTTTTAGTTTCTTTGGAAAAAAAATATTTTTTAGTTACTTTGGAAAAAAAAATATTTTTTTAGTTACTTTGGAAAAAAAATATTTTTTTAGTTACTTTGGAAAAAAAAATATTTTTTTAGTTACTTTGGAAAAAAAATATTTTTTTAGTTACTTTGGAAAAAAAAATATTTTTTTAGTTACTTTGGAAAAAAAAATATTTTTTAGTTACTTTGGAAAAAAAAATATTTTTTTAGTTACTTTGGAAAAAAAGTTACTTTTTTAGTTACTTTGGGAAAAAAAATATTTTTTTAGTTACTTTGGGAAAAAAAATATTTTTTTAGTTACTTTGGGAAAAAAAAATATTTTTTAGTTACTTTGGAAAAAAAAATATTTTTTTAGTTACTTTGGAAAAAAAAATATTTTTTTAGTTACTTTGGAAAAAAAAATATTTTTTAGTTACTTTGGAAAAAAAAATATTTTTTAGTTACTTTGGAAAACAAAATATTTTTTAGTTACTTTGGAAAAAAAAAAAATGTTTAGTTACTTTGGAAAAAAAAATATTTTTTTAGTTTCTTTGGAAAAAAAAATATTTTTTTAGTTACTTTGGAAAAAAAAAAATTTTTTAGTTACTTTGGAAAAAAAAAATTTTTTTTAGTTACTTTGGAAAAAAAAAAAATTTTTAGTTACTTTGGAAAAAAAAATATTTTTTTAGTTACTTTGGAAAAAAAATATTTTTTAGTTACTTTGGAAAAAAAAATATTTTTTTAGTTACTTTGGAAAAAAAATATATTTTTTTAGTTACTTTGGAAAAAAAAATATTTTTTTAGTTACTTTGGAAAAAAAATATTTTTTTAGTTACTTTGGAAAAAAAAATATTTTTTTAGTTACTTTGGAAAAAAAAATATTTTTTTAGTTACTTTGGAAAAAAATATATTTTTTAGTTACTTTGGAAAAAAAAATATATTTTTTAGTTACTTTGGAAAAAAAAATATTTTTTTAGTTACTTTGGAAAAAAAAATATTTTTTTAGTTACTTTGGAAAAAAAATATATTTTTTTAGTTACTTTGGAAAAAAAAATATTTTTTTAGTTACTTTGAAAAAAAATATTTTTTTAGTTACTTTGGAAAAAAAAATATTTTTTTAGTTACTTTGGAAAAAAAAATATTTTTTTAGTTACTTTGGAAAAAAAATATATTTTTTAGTTACTTTGGAAAAAAAATATATTTTTTAGTTACTTTGGAAAAAAAAATATTTTTTTAGTTACTTTGGAAAAAAAAATATTTTTTTAGTTACTTTGGAAAAAAAATATTTTTTTAGTTACTTTGGAAAAAAAAATATTTTTTTAGTTACTTTGGAAAAAAAATATTTTTTTAGTTACTTTGGAAAAAAAAATATTTTTTTAGTTACTTTGGAAAAAAAAATATTTTTTTAGTTACTTTGGAAAAAAAAATATTTTTTTAGTTACTTTGGAAAAAAAAATATTTTTTAGTTACTTTGGAAAAAATTTACTTTTTTAGTTACTTTGGAAAAAAAAATATTTTTTTAGTTACTTTGAAAAAAAGTTACTTTTTTAGTTACTTTGGAAAAAAAAATATTTTTTTAGTTACTTTTGGAAAAAAAATATTTTTTTAGTTACTTTGGCAAAAAAAATATTTTTTTAGTTACTTTGGAAAAAAAATATTTTTTTAGTTACTTTGGAAAAAAATATATTTTTTAGTTACTTTGGAAAAAAATATATTTTTTTAGTTACTTTGGAAAAAAAATATTTTTTAGTTACTTTGGAAAAGAAAATATTTTTTTAATTACTTTGGAAAAAAAATATTTTTTAGTTACTTTGGAAAAAAAGTTACTTTTTTAGTTACTTTGGAAAAAAAATATTTTTTTAGTTACTTTGGGAAAAAAAAAAATTTTTTAGTTACTTTGGGAAAAAAAATATTTTTTTAGTTACTTTGGAAAAAAAAAATTTTTTTTAGTTACTTTGGAAAAAAAAATATTTTTTTAGTTACTTTGGAAAAAAAAATATTTTTTTAGTTACTTTGGAAAAAAAAATATTTTTTAGTTACTTTGGAAAAAAAAATATTTTTTTAGTTACTTTGGAAAAAAAGTTACTTTTTTAGTTACTTTGGAAAAAAAAATATTTTTTTAGTTACTTTGGGAAAAAAAAATTTTTTTTAGTTACTTTGGGAAAAAAAATATTTTTTTAGTTACTTTGGAAAAAAAAATAATTTTTAGTTACTTTGGAAAAAAAAATATTTTTTTAGTTACTTTGGAAAAAAAATATTTTTTTAGTTACTTTGGAAAAAAAAATATTTTTTTAGTTACTTTGGAAAACAAAATATTTTTTAGTTACTTTGGAAAAAAAAATATTTTTTTAGTTACTTTGGAAAAAAAAATATTTTTTAGTTACTTTGGAAAAAAAAAATTTTTTTAGTTACTTTGGAAAAAAAATATTTTTTTAGTTACTTTGGAAAAAAAATATTTTTTTAATTACTTTGGAAAAAAAAAAATTTTTTAGTTACTTTGGAAAAAAAATTTTTTTTTTAGTTACTTTGGAAAAAAAAATATTTTTTTAGTTACTTTGGAAAAAAAAATATTTTTTTAGTTACTTTGGAAAAAAAAATATTTTTTTAGTTACTTTGGAAAAAAAAATATTTTTTTAGTTACTTTGGGAAAAAAAATATTTTTTTAGTTACTTTGGAAAAAAAATATTTTTTTAGTTACTTTGGAAAAAAAAAATATTTTTTTAGTTACTTTGGAAAAAAAATATTTTTTTAGTTACTTTGGGAAAAAAAATATTTTTTTAATTACTTTGGAAAAAAATATTTTTTTAGTTACTTTGGAAAATAAATAAATTTTTTAGTTACTTTGGAAAAAAAAATATTTTTTTAGTTACTTTGGAAAAAAAAATATTTTTTAGTTACTTTTGAAAAAAAAATATTTTTTTAGTTACTTTGGAAAAAATTTTTTTTTTTTAGTTACTTTGGAAAAAAAAAAAATTTTTTAGTTACTTTGGAAAAAAAATATTTTTTTAGTTACTTTGGAAAAAAAAATATTTTTTTAGTTACTTTGGAAAAAAAAATATTTTTTTAGTTACTTTGGAAAAAAAAATATTTTTTTAGTTACTTTGGAAAAAATTTACTTTTTTAGTTACTTTGGAAAAAAAAAATATTTTTTTAGTTACTTTGGAAAAAAAAATATTTTTTTAGTTACTTTGGAAAAAATTTACTTTTTTAGTTACTTTGGAAAAAAAAATATTTTTTTAGTTACTTTGGAAAAAAAGTTACTTTTTTAGTTACTTTGGAAAAAAAATATTTTTTTAGTTACTTTGGGAAAAAAATATTTTTTTAGTTACTTTGGGAAAAAAAATATTTTTTTAGTTACTTTGGAAAAAATATATTTTTTTAGTTACTTTGGAAAAAAAAATATTTTTTTAGTTACTTTGGAAAAAAAATATTTTTTTAGTTACTTTGGAAAAAAAAAAAATTTTTTAGTTACTTTGGAAAAAAAATATTTTTTAGTTACTTTGGAAAAAAAAAAATTTTTTTAGTTACTTTGGAAAAAAAAATATTTTTTTAGTTACTTTGGAAAAAAAAATATTTTTTTAGTTACTTTGGAAAAAAAAAAAATTTTAGTTACTTTGGAAAAAAAATATTTTTTTAGTTTCTTTGGAAAAAAAAAAATTTTAGTTACTTTGGAAAAAAAAATTTTTTTTTAGTTACTTTGGAAAAAAAAATATTTTTTTAGTTACTTTGGAAAAAAAATATTTTTTTAGTTACTTTGGAAAAAAAAATATTTTTTAGTTACTTTGGAAAAAAAAATATTTTTTTAGTTACTTTGGAAAAAAAAAAATTTTTTAGTTACTTTGGAAAAAAAAATATTTTTTTAGTTTCTTTGGAAAAAAAAAATTTTTAGTTACTTTGGAAAAAAAAATTTTTTTTAGTTACTTTGGAAAAAAAATATTTTTTTAGTTACTTTGGAAAAAAAATAATTTTTTTAGTTACTTTGGAAAAAAAAATATTTTTTTAGTTACTTTGGAAAAAAAAATATTTTTTTAGTTTCTTTGGAAAAAAAAAATTTTTAGTTACTTTGGAAAAAAAATATTTTTTTAGTTACTTTGGAAAAAAAAATATTTTTTAGTTACTTTGGAAAAAATTTACTTTTTTAGTTACTTTGGAAAAAAAAATATTTTTTAGTTACTTTGGAAAAAAAGTTACTTTTTTAGTTACTTTGGAAAAAAAAATATTTTTTTAGTTACTTTGGAAAAAAAATATTTTTTTAGTTACTTTGGGAAAAAAATATTTTTTTAGTTACTTTGGAAAAAAAATATTTTTTAGTTACTTTGGAAAAAAAAATATTTTTTTAGTTACTTTGGAAAAAAAAATATTTTTTAGTTACTTTGAAAAAAAAAAAATTTTTTAGTTACTTTGGAAAAAAAAATATTTTTTTAGTTACTTTGGAAAAAAAAATATTTTTTAGTTACTTTGGAAAAAAAAAAAGTTTTTTTAGTTACTTTGGAAAAAAAAATATTTTTTTAGTTACTTTGGAAAAAAAATATTTTTTTAGTTACTTTGGAAAAAAAATATTTTTTTAGTTACTTTGGAAAAAAAAAAAAATTTTAGTTACTTTGGAAAAAAAAATATTTTTTAGTTTCTTTGGAAAAAAATTTTTTTTTAGTTTCTTTGGAAAAAAAAATATTTTTTAGTTTCTTTGGAAAAAAAAATATTTTTTTAGTTACTTTGGAAAAAAAAATATTTTTTTAGTTACTTTGGAAAAAAAAATATTTTTTTAGTTACTTTGGAAAAAAAATATTTTTTTAGTTACTTTGGAAAAAAAAATATTTTTTTAGTTACTTTGGAAAAAAAAATATTTTTTAGTTACTTTGGAAAAAAAAATTTTTTTTAGTTACTTTGGAAAAAAAAATATTTTTTTAGTTACTTTGGAAAAAAAAATATTTTTTTAGTTACTTTGGAAAAAAAATATTTTTTTAGTTACTTTGGAAAAAAAAATATTTTTTTAGTTACTTTGGAAAAAAAAATATTTTTTTAGTTACTTTGGAAAAAAAAAACTTTTTTTAGTTACTTTGGAAAAATAAATATTTTTTTAGTTACTTTGGAAAAAAATTACTTTTTTAGTTACTTTGGAAAAAAAAATATTTTTTAGTTTCTTTGAAAAAAAAATGTTTTAGTTACTTTGGAAAAAAAATATTTTTTTAGTTTCTTTGGAAAAAAAAATATTTTTTTAGTTACTTTGGAAAAAAAAAATTTTTTTTAGTTACTTTGGAAAAAAAAAATATTTTTTTAGTTACTTTGGAAAAAAAAATATTTTTTTAGTTACTTTGGAAAAAAAAAATTTTTTTTAGTTACTTTGGAAAAAAAAATATTTTTTTAGTTACTTTGGAAAAAAAAATATTTTTTTAGTTACTTTGGAAAAAAAAATAATTTTTTAGTTACTTTGGAAAAAAAAATATTTTTTTAGTTACTTTGGAAAAAAAAATATTTTTTTAGTTACTTTGGAAAAAAAAATATTTTTTTAGTTACTTTGGAAAAAAAAATATTTTTTTAGTTACTTTGGAAAAAAAAAATTTTTTTAGTTACTTTGGAAAAAAAAATATTTTTTTAGTTACTTTGGAAAAAAAAATATTTTTTTAGTTACTTTGGAAAAAAAAAAATTTTTTTAGTTACTTTGGAAAAAAAAATATTTTTTTAGTTTCTTTGGAAAAAAAAATATTTTTTTAGTTACTTTGGAAAAAAAAATATTTTTTTAGTTACTTTGGAAAAAAAAATTTTTTTTAGTTACTTTGGAAAAAAAAATATTTTTTTAGTTTCTTTGGAAAAAAAAATATTTTTTTAGTTACTTTGGAAAAAAAATTTTTTTTTAGTTTCTTTGGAAAAAAAATATTTTTTTAGTTACTTTGGAAAAAAAAATATTTTTTTAGTTACTTTGGAAAAAAAAATATTTTTTTAGTTACTTTGGAAAAAAAATATTTTTTTAGTTACTTTGGAAAAAAAAATATTTTTTTAGTTACTTTGGAAAAAAAAATATTTTTTAGTTACTTTGGAAAAAAAATATTTTTTTAGTTACTTTGGAAAAAAAATATTTTTTTAGTTACTTTGGAAAAAAAAATATTTTTTTAGTTACTTTGGAAAAAATTTACTTTTTTAGTTACTTTGGAAAAAAAAATATTTTTTTAGTTACTTTGGAAAAAAAGTTACTTTTTTAGTTACTTTGAAAAAAAAATATTTTTTTAGTTACTTTGGAAAAAAATATATTTTTTTAGTTACTTTGGAAAAAAAAAAAATTTTTTTAGTTACTTTGGAAAAAAAAATATTTTTTTAGTTACTTTGGAAAAAAAAATATTTTTTTAGTTACTTTGGAAAAAAAAATATTTTTTTAGTTACTTTGGAAAACAAAATATTTTTTTAGTTACTTTGGAAAAAAAAAAATTTTTTAGTTACTTTGGAAAAAAAAATATTTTTTTAGTTTCTTTGGAAAAAAAAATATTTTTTTAGTTACTTTGGAAAACAAATATTTTTTAGTTACTTTGGAAAAAAAAAAATTTTTTTAGTTACTTTGGAAAAAAAAATATTTTTTAGTTTCTTTGGAAAAAAAATATTTTTTTAGTTACTTTGGGAAAAAAAATATTTTTTTAGTTTCTTTGGAAAAAAAAATATTTTTTTAGTTACTTTGGAAAAAAAAATATTTTTTTAGTTACTTTGGAAAAAAAAATTTTTTTTTAGTTACTTTGGAAAAAAAAATATTTTTTTAGTTTCTTTGGAAAAAAAAAAAATTTTTTAGTTAC
>NW_027634864.1:0-78000 GCF_949748355.1 Melanostigma gelatinosum | reverse complement strand
TTTTCCAAAGTAACTAAAAAAAATTTTCTTTTCCAAAGTAACTAAAAAATTTTTTTTTTTCCAAAGAAACTAAAAAAATATTTTTTTTTTCCAAAGTAACTAAAAAAATATTTTTTTTTCCAAAGTAACTAAAAAAATATTTTTTTTTCCAAAATAACTAAAAAAATTTTTTTTTTTCCAAAGTAACTAAAAAAATATTTTTTTTCCAAAGTAACTAAAAAATATTTTTTTTTCCAAAGTAACTAAAAAAATATTTTTTTTTCCAAAGTAACTAAAAAAATATTTTTTTTTCCAAAGTAACTAAAAAAATATTTTTTTTTCCAAAGTAACTAAAAAATTTTTTTTTTTCCAAAGTAACTAAAAAAAATATTTTTTTTTCCAAAGTAACTAAAAAATTTTTTTTTTTTCCAAAGTAACTAAAAAAATATTTTTTTTTCCAAAGTAACTAAAAAAATATTTTTTTTCCAAAGTAACTAAAAAATTTTTTTTTTCCAAAGTAACTAAAAAAACATTTTATTTCCAAAGTAACTAAAAAAAAAAAAAAATTTCCAAAGTAACTAAAAAAATTTTTTTTTTTCCAAAGTAACTAAAAAATTTTTTTTTTTTCCAAAGTAACTAAAAAAATATTTTTTTTTCCAAAGTAACTAAAAAAAAATTTTTTTTTCCAAAGTAACTAAAAAAATATTTTTTTTTCCAAAGAAACTAAAAAAATATTTTTTTTTCCAAAGTAACTAAAAAATTTTTTTTTTTTCCAAAGAAACTAAAAAAATATTTTTTTTCCAAAGTAACTAAAAAATATTTTTTTTTCCAAAGTAACTAAAAAAATATTTTTTTTTCCAAAGTAACTAAAAAAATATTTTTTTTTCCAAAGTAACTAAAAAAATATATTTTTTTTCCAAAGTAACTAAAAAAATATTTTTTTTTCCAAAGTGACTAAAAAAATATTTTTTTTTCCAAAGTAACTAAAAAATTTTTTTTTTTTCCAAAGTAACTAAAAAAATATTTTTTTTTCCAAAGAAACTAAAAAAATATTTTTTTTTCCAAAGTAACTAAAAAAAATTTTTTTTTCCAAAGTAACTAAAAAATATTTTTTTTTCCAAAGTAACTAAAAAAATATTTTTTTTTCCAAAGTAACTAAAAAAATATTTTTTTTTCCAAAGTAACTAAAAAAATATTTTTTTTCCAAAGTAACTAAAAAAATATTTTTTTTTCCAAAGTAACTAAAAAAATATTTTTTTTTCCAAAGTAACTAAAAAAAATTTTTTTTTCCAAAGTAACTAAAAAAATATTTTTTTTTCCAAAGTAACTAAAAAAATATTTTTTTTTCCAAAGTAACTAAAAAAATATTTTTTTTTCCAAAGTAACTAAAAAAATATTTTTTTTCCCAAAGAAACTAAAAAAATATTTTTTTTTTCCAAAGTAACTAAAAAATTATTTTTTTTCCAAAGTAACTAAAAAAATATTTTTTTTTCCAAAGTAACTAAAAAATATTTTTTTTTCCAAAGTAACTAAAAAAATATTTTTTTTTCCAAAGTAACTAAAAAAATATCTTTTTTCCAAAGTAACTAAAAAAATATTTTTTTTTCCAAAGTAACTAAAAAAATATTTTTTTTTCCAAAGTAACTAAAAAAATATTTTTTTTTCCAAAGTAACTAAAAAAATATTTTTTTTTCCAAAGAAACTAAAAAAATATTTTTTTTTCCAAAGTAACTAAAAAAATATTTTTTTTCCAAAGTAACTAAAAAAATATTTTTTTTTCCAAAGTAACTAAAACAATATTTTTTTTTCCAAAGTAACTAAAAAAAAATTTTTTTTTCCAAAGTAACTAAAAAAATATTTTTTTTCCAAAGTAACTAAAAAAATATTTTTTTTTCCAAAGTAACTAAAAAAATATTTTTTTTCCAAAGTAACTAAAAAAATATTTTTTTTTCCAAAGTAACTAAAAAAATATTTTTTTTTCCAAAGTAACTAAAAAAATATCTTTTTTCCAAAGTAACTAAAAAAATATTTTTTTTTCCAAAGTAACTAAAAAAATATTTTTTTTCCCAAAGTAACTAAAAAAATATTTTTTTTCCAAAGTAACTAAAAAAATATTTTTTTTCCCAAAGAAACTAAAAAAATATTTTTTTTTCCAAAGTAACTAAAAAAAATTTTTTTTTTCCAAAGTAACTAAAAAAATTTTTTTTTCCCAAAGTAACTAAAAAAATATTTTTTTTTCCAAAGTAACTAAAAAAATATCTTTTTTCCAAAGTAACTAAAAAAATATTTTTTTTTCCAAAGTAACTAAAAAAATATTTTTTTTTCCAAAGTAACTAAAAAAATATCTTTTTTTCCAAAGTAACTAAAAAAATATTTTTTTTTCCAAAGTAACTAAAAAAATATTTTTTTTTCCAAAGTAACTAAAAAAATATTTTTTTTCCAAAGTAACTAAAAAAATATTTTTTTTCCCAAAGAAACTAAAAAAATATTTTATTTTCCAAAGTAACTAAAAAAAAAATTTTTTTCCAAAGAAACTAAAAAAATATTTTTTTTTCCAAAGTAACTAAAAAAATATTTTTTTTTCCAAAGTAACTAAAAAAATATTTTTTTTTCCAAAGTAACTAAAAAAATATTTTTTTTTCCAAAGTAACTAAAAAAATATTTTTTTTTCCAAAGTAACTAAAAAATTATTTTATTTTCCAAAGTAACTAAAAAAAATTTTTTTTTTCCAAAGTAACTAAAAAAAAATTTTTTTTCCAAAGTAACTAAAACATTTTTTTTTTTTCCAAAGTAACTAAAAAATTTTTTTTTTTTCCAAAGTAACTAAAAATTTTTTTTTTTTCCAAAGTAACTAAAAAAATATTTTTTTTTCCAAAGAAACTAAAAAAATATTTATTTTTTCCAAAGTAACTAAAAAATTTTTTTTTTTCCAAAGTAACTAAAAAAATATTTTTTTTTCCAAAGTAACTAAAAAAATATTTTTTTTTCCAAAGTAACTAAAAAAATATTTTTTTTTCCAAAGTAACTAAAAAAATATTTTTTTTTCCAAAGAAACTAAAAAAATATTTTTTTTTCCAAAGTAACTAAAAAAATATTTTTTTTTCCAAAGTAACTAAAAAAATATTTTTTTTTCCAAAGTAACTAAAAAAATATATTTTTTTCCAAAGTAACTAAAAAAATATTTTTTTTTCCAAAGTAACTAAAAAAACATTTTTTTTCCAAAGTAACTAAAAAAAAAAAATTTTTTCCAAAGTAACTAAAAAAAAAAATTTTTTTCCAAAGTAACTAAAAAATTTATTTTTTTTCCAAAGTAACTAAAAAAATATTTTTTTTTCCAAAGTAACTAAAAAAATATTTTTTTTTCCAAAGTAACTAAAAAAATATTTTTTTTTCCAAAGAAACTAAAAAAATATTTTTTTTTCCAAAGTAACTAAAAAAATATTTTTTTTTCCAAAGTAACTAAAAATTTTTTTTTTTTCCAAAGTAACTAAAAAAATATTTTTTTTTCCAAAGTAACTAAAAAAATATTTTTTTTCCAAAGTAACTAAAAAATTTTTTTTTTTTTCCAAAGTAACTAAAAAAATTTTTTTTTTTCCAAAGTAACTAAAAAAATATTTTTTTTCCAAAGTAACTAAAAAAAATTTTTTTTTCCAAAGTAACTAAAAAAACATTTTATTTCCAAAGTAACTAAAAAAAAAAAAAAAATTCCAAAGTAACTAAAAAATTTTTTTTTTTCCAAAGTAACTAAAAAATTTATTTTTTTTCCAAAGTAACTAAAAAAAATTTTTTTTTTCCAAAGTAACTAAAAAAATATTTTTTTTTCCAAAGAAACTAAAAAAATATTTTTTTTTCCAAAGTAACTAAAAAATTTTTTTTTTTTCCAAAGAAACTAAAAAAATATTTTTTTTCCAAAGTAACTAAAAAATATTTTTTTTTCCAAAGTAACTAAAAAAATATTTTTTTTTCCAAAGTAACTAAAAAAATATTTTTTTTTCCAAAGTAACTAAAAAAATATATTTTTTTTCCAAAGTAACTAAAAAAATATTTTTTTTTCCAAAGTGACTAAAAAAATATTTTTTTTTCCAAAGTAACTAAAAAAAATATTTTTTTTCCAAAGTAACTAAAAAAATATTTTTTTTTCCAAAGAAACTAAAAAAATATTTTTTTTTCCAAAGTAACTAAAAAATTTTTTTTTTTCCAAAGTAACTAAAAAATATTTTTTTTTCCAAAGTAACTAAAAAAATATTTTTTTTTCCAAAGTAACTAAAAAAATATTTTTTTTTCCAAAGTAACTAAAAAAATATTTTTTTTCCAAAGTAACTAAAAAAATATTTTTTTTTCCAAAGTAACTAAAAAAATATTTTTTTTTCCAAAGTAACTAAAAAAATTTTTTTTTTCCAAAGTAACTAAAAAAATATTTTTTTTTCCAAAGTAACTAAAAAAATATTTTTTTTTCCAAAGTAACTAAAAAAATATTTTTTTTTCCAAAGTAACTAAAAAAATATTTTTTTTCCCAAAGAAACTAAAAAAATATTTTTTTTTTCCAAAGTAACTAAAAAAATATTTTTTTTCCAAAGTAACTAAAAAAATATTTTTTTTCCCAAAGAAACTAAAAAAATATTTTATTTTCCAAAGTAACTAAAAAAAAAAAATTTTCCAAAGAAACTAAAAAATATTTTTTTTTCCAAAGTAACTAAAAAAATATTTTTTTTTCCAAAGTAACTAAAAAAATATTTTTTTTTCCAAAGTAACTAAAAAATTATTTTTTTTTCCAAAGTAACTAAAAAATTTTTTTTTTTTCCAAAGTAACTAAAAAAATTTTTTTTTTCCAAAGTAACTAAAACATTTTTTTTTTTCCAAAGTAACTAAAAAATTTTTTTTTTTTCCAAAGTAACTAAAAAAATATTTTTTTTTCCAAAGTAACTAAAAAAATATTTTTTTTTCCAAAGAAACTAAAAAAATATTTATTTTTTCCAAAGTAACTAAAAAAATATTTTTTTTTCCAAAGTAACTAAAAAAATATTTTTTTTTCCAAAGTAACTAAAAAAATATTTTTTTTTCCAAAGTAACTAAAAAAATATTTTTTTTTCCAAAGAAACTAAAAAAATATTTTTTTTTCCAAAGTAACTAAAAAAATATTTTTTTTTCCAAAGTAACTAAAAAAATATTTTTTTTTCCAAAGTACCTAAAAAAATATTTTTTTTTCCAAAGTAACTAAAAAAATATTTTTTTTCCCAAAGTAACTAAAAAAACATTTTTTTTCCAAAGTAACTAAAAAAAAATTTTTTTTTCCAAAGTAACTAAAAAAAAAAAAATTTTTCCAAAGTAACTAAAAAATTTATTTTTTTTCCAAAGTAACTAAAAAAATATTTTTTTTTCCAAAGTAACTAAAAAAATATTTTTTTTTCCAAAGTAACTAAAAAAATATTTTTTTTTCCAAAGAAACTAAAAAAATATTTTTTTTTCCAAAGTAACTAAAAAAATATTTTTTTTTCCAAAGTAACTAAAAAAAATTTTTTTTTTCCAAAGTAACTAAAAAAAAATTTTTTTTTCCAAAGTAACTAAAAAAATATTTTTTTTCCAAAGTAACTAAAAAAATTTTTTTTTTTTCCAAAGTAACTAAAAAAATTTTTTTTTTTCCAAAGTAACTAAAAAAATATTTTTTTTTCCAAAGTAACTAAAAAAATATTTTTTTTCCAAAGTAACTAAAAAAATTTTTTTTTTCCAAAGTAACTAAAAAAACATTTTATTTCCAAAGTAACTAAAAAAAAAAAAAAATTTCCAAAGTAACTAAAAAAAATTTTTTTTTCCAAAGTAACTAAAAAAATATTTTTTTTTCCAAAGTAACTAAAAAATTTTTTTTTTTCCAAAGTAACTAAAAAATATTTTTTTTTCCAAAGTAACTAAAAAAATATTTTTTTTTCCAAAGTAACTAAAAAAATATTTTTTTTCCAAAGTAACTAAAAAAATATTTTTTTTCCCAAAGAAACTAAAAAAATATTTTATTTTCCAAAGTAACTAAAAAAAAAAAATTTTTCCAAAGAAACTAAAAAAATATTTTTTTTTCCAAAGTAACTAAAAAAATATTTTTTTTTCCAAAGTAACTAAAAAAATATTTTTTTTTCCAAAGTAACTAAAAAAATATTTTTTTTTCCAAAGTAACTAAAAAAATATTTTTTTTTCCAAAGTAACTAAAAAATTATTTTTTTTTCCAAAGTAACTAAAAAAAATTTTTTTTTTCCAAAGTAACTAAAAAATTTTTTTTTTTCCAAAGTAACTAAAACATTTTTTTTTTTTTCCAAAGTAACTAAAAAATTTTTTTTTTTCCAAAGTAACTAAAAAAATATTTTTTTTTCCAAAGTAACTAAAAAAATATTTTTTTTTCCAAAGAAACTAAAAAAATATTTATTTTTTCCAAAGTAACTAAAAAAATATTTTTTTTTCCAAAGTAACTAAAAAAATATTTTTTTTTCCAAAGTAACTAAAAAAATATTTTTTTTTCCAAAGTAACTAAAAAAATATTTTTTTTTCCAAAGAAACTAAAAAAATATTTTTTTTTCCAAAGTAACTAAAAAAATATTTTTTTTTCCAAAGTAACTAAAAAAATATTTTTTTTTCCAAAGTAACTAAAAAAATATTTTTTTTTCCAAAGTAACTAAAAAAATATTTTTTTTCCCAAAGTAACTAAAAAAACATTTTTTTTCCAAAGTAACTAAAAAAAAATTTTTTTTTCCAAAGTAACTAAAAAAAAAAAATTTTTTCCAAAGTAACTAAAAAATTTATTTTTTTTCCAAAGTAACTAAAAAAATATTTTTTTTTCCAAAGTAACTAAAAAAATATTTTTTTTTCCAAAGTAACTAAAAAAATATTTTTTTTTCCAAAGAAACTAAAAAAATATTTTTTTTTCCAAAGTAACTAAAAAAATATTTTTTTTTCCAAAGTAACTAAAAAATTTTTTTTTTTTCCAAAGTAACTAAAAAAAAAATTTTTTTTCCAAAGTAACTAAAAAAATATTTTTTTTCCAAAGTAACTAAAAAAATTTTTTTTTTTTCCAAAGTAACTAAAAAAATTTTTTTTTTTCCAAAGTAACTAAAAAAATATTTTTTTTTCCAAAGTAACTAAAAAAATATTTTTTTTCCAAAGTAACTAAAAAATTTTTTTTTTTCCAAAGTAACTAAAAAAACATTTTATTTCCAAAGTAACTAAAAAAAAAAAAAATTTCCAAAGTAACTAAAAAAAATTTTTTTTTTCCAAAGTAACTAAAAAATTTATTTTTTTTCCAAAGTAACTAAAAAAAAATTTTTTTTTCCAAAGTAACTAAAAAAAAATTTTTTTTTCCAAAGTAACTAAAAAAATATTTTTTTTTCCAAAGAAACTAAAAAAATATTTTTTTTTCCAAAGTAACTAAAAAATTTTTTTTTTTCCAAAGAAACTAAAAAAATATTTTTTTTCCAAAGTAACTAAAAAATATTTTTTTTTCCAAAGTAACTAAAAAAATATTTTTTTTCCAAAGTAACTAAAAAAATTTTTTTTTTCCAAAGTAACTAAAAAAACATTTTATTTCCAAAGTAACTAAAAAAAAAAAAAAATTTCCAAAGTAACTAAAAAAAATTTTTTTTTTCCAAAGTAACTAAAAAATTTATTTTTTTTCCAAAGTAACTAAAAAAAAATTTTTTTTTCCAAAGTAACTAAAAAAATATATTTTTTTCCAAAGTAACTAAAAAATTTTTTTTTTTCCAAAGAAACTAAAAAAATATTTTTTTTCCAAAGTAACTAAAAAATATTTTTTTTTCCAAAGTAACTAAAAAAATATTTTTTTTTCCAAAGTAACTAAAAAAATATTTTTTTTTCCAAAGTAACTAAAAAAATATATTTTTTTTCCAAAGTAACTAAAAAAATATTTTTTTTTCCAAAGTGACTAAAAAAATATTTTTTTTTCCAAAGTAACTAAAAAAAATTTTTTTTTTCCAAAGTAACTAAAAAAATATTTTTTTTTCCAAAGAAACTAAAAAAATATTTTTTTTCCAAAGTAACTAAAAAAATTTTTTTTTTCCAAAGTAACTAAAAAAACATTTTATTTCCAAAGTAACTAAAAAAAAAAAAAAATTTCCAAAGTAACTAAAAAATTTTTTTTTTTTCCAAAGTAACTAAAAAATTTATTTTTTTTCCAAAGTAACTAAAAAAATTTTTTTTTTTCCAAAGTAACTAAAAAAATATTTTTTTTTCCAAAGAAACTAAAAAAATATTTTTTTTTCCAAAGTAACTAAAAAATTTTTTTTTTTTCCAAAGAAACTAAAAAAATATTTTTTTTCCAAAGTAACTAAAAAATATTTTTTTTTCCAAAGTAACTAAAAAAATATTTTTTTTTCCAAAGTAACTAAAAAAATATTTTTTTTTCCAAAGTAACTAAAAAAATATTTTTTTTCCAAAGTAACTAAAAACATATTTTTTTTTCCAAAGAAACTAAAAAAATATTTTTTTTTCCAAAGTAACTAAAAAATTTTTTTTTTTCCAAAGTAACTAAAAAATATTTTTTTTTCCAAAGTAACTAAAAAAATATTTTTTTTTCCAAAGTAACTAAAAAAATATTTTTTTTTCCAAAGTAACTAAAAAAATATTTTTTTTCCAAAGTAACTAAAAAAATATTTTTTTTTCCAAAGTAACTAAAAAAATATTTTTTTTTCCAAAGTAACTAAAAAAATATTTTTTTTCCAAAGTAACTAAAAAAATATTTTTTTTTCCAAAGTAACTAAAAAAATATTTTTTTTTCCAAAGTAACTAAAAAAATATTTTTTTTTCCAAAGTAACTAAAAAAATATTTTTTTTCCCAAAGAAACTAAAAAATTTTTTTTTTTTTCCAAAGTAACTAAAAAAATATTTTTTTTCCAAAGTAACTAAAAAAATATTTTTTTTCCCAAAGAAACTAAAAAAATATTTTATTTTCCAAAGTAACTAAAAAAAAAAAATTTTTCCAAAGAAACTAAAAAAATATTTTTTTTTCCAAAGTAACTAAAAAAATATTTTTTTTTCCAAAGTAACTAAAAAAATATTTTTTTTTCCAAAGTAACTAAAAAATTATTTTTTTTTCCAAAGTAACTAAAAAATATTTATTTTTTCCAAAGTAACTAAAAAAATTTTTTTTTTTCCAAAGTAACTAAAAAAATATTTTTGTTTCCAAAGTAACTAAAAAAATATTTTTTTTTCCAAAGTAACTAAAAAAATATTTTTTTTTCCAAAGTAACTAAAAAAATATTTTTTTTTCCAAAGTAACTAAAAAAATATTTTTTTTTCCAAAGTAACTAAAAAAATATTTTTTTTTCCAAAGTAACTAAAAAAATATTTTTTTTTCCAAAGTAACTAAAAAAACATTTTTTTTCCAAAGTAACTAAAAAAAAAATTTTTTTTCCAAAGTAACTAAAAAAAAAAAATTTTCCAAAGTAACTAAAAAATTTTTTTTTTTTCCAAAGTAACTAAAAAAATATTTTTTTTTCCAAAGTAACTAAAAAAATATTTTTTTTTCCAAAGTAACTAAAAAAATATTTTTTTTTCCAAAGAAACTAAAAAAATATTTTTTTTTCCAAAGTAACTAAAAAATTTTTTTTTTTTCCAAAGAAACTAAAAAAATATTTTTTTTTCCAAAGTAACTAAAAAATATTTTTTTTTCCAAAGTAACTAAAAAAATATTTTTTTTTCCAAAGTAACTAAAAAAATATTTTTTTTTCCAAAGTAACTAAAAAAATATTTTTTTTTTCCAAAGTGACTAAAAAAATATTTTTTTTTCCAAAGTAACTAAAAAAATATTTTTTTTTCCAAAGTAACTAAAAAAATATTTTTTTTTCCAAAGTAACTAAAAAAATATTTTTTTTCCAAAGTAACTAAAAAAATATTTTTTTTTCCAAAGTAACTAAAAAAATATTTTCTTTTCCAAAGTAACTAAAAAAATATTTTTTTTTCCAAAGAAACTAAAAAAATATTTTTTTTTCCAAAGTAACTAAAAAAATATTTTTTTTCCAAAGTAACTAAAAAAATATTTTTTTTTCCAAAGTAACTAAAAAAATATTTTTTTTCCCAAAGAAACTAAAAAAAAATTTTTTTTTCCAAAGTAACTAAAAAAAAATTTTTTTTTCCAAAGAAACTAAAAAAATATTTTTTTTTCCAAAGTAACTAAAAAAATATTTTTTTTTCCAAAGTAACTAAAAAAATATTTTTTTTTCCAAAGTAACTAAAAAAATATTTTTTTTTCCAAAGTAACTAAAAAAATATTTTTTTTCCAAAGTAACTAAAAAAATATTTTTTTTTCCAAAGTAACTAAAAAAATATTTTTTTTTCCAAAGTAACTAAAAAAATATTTTTTTTTCCAAAGTAACTAAAAAAATATTTTTTTTTCCAAAGTAACTAAAAAAATATTTTTTTTCCAAAGTAACTAAAAAAATATTTTTTTTTCCAAAGAAACTAAAAAAATATTTTTTTTTCCAAAGTAACTAAAAAAATATTTTTTTTTCCAAAGTAACTAAAAAAATATTTTTTTTCCCAAAGAAACTAAAAAAATATTTTTTTTTCCAAAGTAGTAACTAAAAAAAAAATTTTTTTTCCAAAGAAACTAAAAAAATATTTTTTTTTCCAAAGTAACTAAAAAAATATTTTTTTTTCCAAAGTAACTAAAAAAATATTTTTTTTTCCAAAGTAACTAAAAAAATATTTTTTTTTCCAAAGTAACTAAAAAAATATTTTTTTTCCAAAGTAACTAAAAAAATATTTTTTTTTCCAAAGTAACTAAAAAAATATTTTTTTTTCCAAAGTAACTAAAAAAATATTTTTTTTTCCAAAGTAACTAAAAAAATATTTTTTTTTCCAAAGTAACTAAAAAAATATCTTTTTTCCAAAGTAACTAAAAAAATATTTTTTTTTCCAAAGTAACTAAAAAAATATTTTTTTTTCCAAAGAAACTAAAAAAAAAATATTTTTTCCAAAGTAACTAAAAAAAATTTTTTTTTTCCAAAGTAACTAAAAAAATTATTTTTTTTCCAAAGTAACTAAAAAAATATATTTTTTTCCAAAGTAACTAAAAAAATATTTTTTTTTCCAAAGTAACTAAAAAAATATATTTTTTTCCAAAGTAATTAAAAAAATATTTTTTTTTCCAAAGTAACTAAAAAAATATTTTTTTTTCCAAAGTAACTAAAAAAATATTTTTTTTTCCAAAGTAACTAAAAAAATATTTTTTTTTCCAAAGAAACTAAAAAAATATTTTTTTTTCCAAAGTAACTAAAAGAATTTTTTTTTCCAAAGTAACTAAAAAAATATTTTTTTTTCCAAAGTAACTAAAAAAATATTTTTTTTTCCAAAGAAACTAAAAAAATATTTTTTTTTCCAAAGTAACTAAAAAATTTTTTTTTTTTCCAAAGAAACTAAAAAAATATTTTTTTTTCCAAAGTAACTAAAAAAATATTTTTTTTTCCAAAGTAACTAAAAAAATATTTTTTTTTCCAAAGAAACTAAAAAAATATTTTTTTTTCCAAAGTAACTAAAACAATATTTTTTTTCCAAAGTAACTAAAAAAATATTTTTTTTCCCAAAGAAACTAAAAAAATATTTTTTTTTCCAAAGTAACTAAAAATTATTTTTTTTTCCAAAGAAACTAAAAAAATATTTTTTTTTCCAAAGTAACTAAAAAAATATTTTTTTTTCCAAAGTAACTAAAAAAATATTTTTTTTTCCAAAGTAACTAAAAAAATATTTTTTTTTCCAAAGTAACTAAAAAAATATTTTTTTTTCCAAAGTAACTAAAAAAATATTTTTTTTTCCAAAGTAACTAAAAAAATATCTTTTTTCCAAAGTAACTAAAAAAATAATTTTTTTTCCAAAGTAACTAAAAAAATATTTTTTTTTCCAAAGTAACTAAAAAAATATTTTTTTTCCAAAGTAACTAAAAAAATATTTTTTTTCCAAAGTAACTAAAAAAATATTTGTTTTTCCAAAGTAACTAAAAAAATATTTTTTTTCCAAAGTAACTAAAAAAATATTTTTTTTCCAAAGTAACTAAAAAAAAAAAATTTTTTCCAAAGTAACTAAAAAAATTTTTTTTTTTCCAAAGTAACTAAAAAAATTTTTTTTTTCCAAAGAAACTAAAAAAAAAATTTTTTCCAAAGTAACTAAAAAAAATTTTTTTTTTCCAAAGTAACTAAAAAAATTTTTTTTTTCCAAAGTAACTAAAAAAATAATTTTTTTTCCAAAGAAACTAAAAAAATATTTTTTTTTCCAAAGTAACTAAAAAAATTTTTTTTTTCCAAAGTAACTAAAAAAATTTTTTTTTCCCAAAGTAACTAAAAAAATATTTTTTTTTCCAAAGTAACTAAAAAAATATTTTTTTTTCCAAAGTAACTAAAAAAATATTTTTTTTTCCAAAGTAACTAAAAAAATATTTTTTTTCCAAAGTAACTAAAAAAATATTTTTTTTCCCAAAGAAACTAAAAAAATATTTTTTTTTCCAAAGTAACTAAAAAAATATTTTTTTTTCCAAAGTAACTAAAAAAATATTTTTTTTTCCAAAGTAACTAAAAAAATATTTTTTTTCCCAAAGTAACTAAAAAAAAATTTTTTTTTCCAAAGTAACTAAAAAAATTTTTTTTTCCCAAAGTAACTAAAAAAAAATTTTTTTTTCCAAAGTAACTAAAAAAATATCTTTTTTCCAAAGTAACTAAAAAAATATTTTTTTTTCCAAAGTAACTAAAAAAATATTTTTTTTTCCAAAGTAACTAAAAAAATATTTTTTTTTCCAAAGTAACTAAAAAAATATCTTTTTTTCCAAAGTAACTAAAAAAATATTTTTTTTTCCAAAGTAACTAAAAAAATATTTTTTTTTCCAAAGTAACTAAAAAAATATTTTTTTTCCAAAGTAACTAAAAAAATATTTTTTTTCCCAAAGAAACTAAAAAAATATTTTATTTTCCAAAGTAACTAAAAAAAAAATTTTTTTCCAAAGAAACTAAAAAAATATTTTTTTTTCCAAAGTAACTAAAAAAATATTTTTTTTTCCAAAGTAACTAAAAAAATATTTTTTTTTCCAAAGTAACTAAAAAAATTTTTTTTTTCCAAAGTAACTAAAAAAATATTTTTTTTTCCAAAGTAACTAAAAAATTTTTTTTTTTTCCAAAGTAACTAAAAAAATATTTTTTTTTCCAAAGTAACTAAAAAAATATTTTTTTTCCAAAGTAACTAAAACATTTTTTTTTTTCCAAAGTAACTAAAAAAATTTTTTTTTTTCCAAAGTAACTAAAAAAATATTTTTTTTTCCAAAGTAACTAAAAAAATATTTTTTTTTCCAAAGAAACTAAAAAAATATTTATTTTTTCCAAAGTAACTAAAAAAATTTTTTTTTTCCAAAGTAACTAAAAAAATATTTTTTTTTCCAAAGTAACTAAAAAAATATTTTTTTTTCCAAAGTAACTAAAAAAATATATTTTTTTCCAAAGAAACTAAAAAAATATTTTTTTTTCCAAAGTAACTAAAAAAATATTTTTTTTTCCAAAGTAACTAAAAAAATATTTTTTTTTCCAAAGTAACTAAAAAAATATTTTTTTTTCCAAAGTAACTAAAAAAATATTTTTTTTTCCAAAGTAACTAAAAAAACATTTTTTTTCCAAAGTAACTAAAAAAAAATTTTTTTTCCCAAAGTAACTAAAAAAAAAAAAAATTTTCCAAAGTAACTAAAAAATTTATTTTTTTTCCAAAGTAACTAAAAAAATATTTTTTTTTCCAAAGTAACTAAAAAAATATTTTTTTTTCCAAAGTAACTAAAAAAATATTTTTTTTTCCAAAGAAACTAAAAAAATATTTTTTTTTCCAAAGTAACTAAAAATTTTTTTTTTTTTCCAAAGAAACTAAAAAAATATTTTTTTTTCCAAAGTAACTAAAAAATATTTTTTTTTCCAAAGTAACTAAAAAAATATATTTTTTTCCAAAGTAACTAAAAAAATATTTTTTTTTCCAAAGTAACTAAAAAAATATTTTTTTTTTCCAAAGTAACTAAAAAAATTTTTTTTTTCCAAAGTGACTAAAAAAATATTTTTTTTTCCAAAGTAACTAAAAAAATATTTTTTTTCCAAAGTAACTAAAAAAATATTTTTTTTTCCAAAGTAACTAAAAAAATATTTTTTTTCCAAAGTAACTAAAAAAATATTTTTTTTTCCAAAGTAACTAAAAAAATATTTTTTTTTCCAAAGTAACTAAAAAAATATTTTTTTTTCCAAAGAAACTAAAAAAATATTTTTTTTTCCAAAGTAACTAAAAAAATATTTTTTTTTCCAAAGTAACTAAAAAAATATTTTTTTTCCAAAGTAACTAAAAAAATATTTTTTTTCCCAAAGAAACTAAAAAAAAATTTTTTTTTCCAAAGTAACTAAAAAAAATTTTTTTTTCCAAAGAAACTAAAAAAATATTTTTTTTTCCAAAGTAACTAAAAAAATATTTTTTTTTCCAAAGTAACTAAAAAAATATTTTTTTTTCCAAAGTAACTAAAAAAATATTTTTTTTTCCAAAGTAACTAAAAAAATATTTTTTTTCCAAAGTAACTAAAAAAATATTTTTTTTTCCAAAGTAACTAAAAAAATATTTTTTTTTCCAAAGTAACTAAAAAAATATTTTTTTTTCCAAAGTAACTAAAAAAATATCTTTTTTTCCAAAGTAACTAAAAAAATATTTTTTTTTCCAAAGTAACTAAAAAAATATTTTTTTTTCCAAAGTAACTAAAAAAATATTTTTTTTCCAAAGTAACTAAAAAAATATTTTTTTTCCCAAAGAAACTAAAAAAATATTTTATTTTCCAAAGTAACTAAAAAAAATTTTTTTTTCCAAAGAAACTAAAAAAATATTTTTTTTTCCAAAGTAACTAAAAAAATATTTTTTTTTCCAAAGTAACTAAAAAAATATTTTTTTTTCCAAAGTAACTAAAAAAATATTTTTTTTTCCAAAGTAACTAAAAAAATATTTTTTTTTCCAAAGTAACTAAAAAAATTTTTTTTTTTCCAAAGTAACTAAAAAAATTTTTTTTTTTCCAAAGTAACTAAAAAAATATTTTTTTTCCAAAGTAACTAAAACATTTTTTTTTTTTCCAAAGTAACTAAAAAAAATTTTTTTTTTCCAAAGTAACTAAAAAAATATTTTTTTTTCCAAAGTAACTAAAAAAATATTTTTTTTTCCAAAGAAACTAAAAAAATATTTATTTTTTCCAAAGTAACTAAAAAAAAATTTTTTTTTCCAAAGTAACTAAAAAATTTTTTTTTTTTCCAAAGTAACTAAAAAAATATTTTTTTTTCCAAAGTAACTAAAAAAATATTTTTTTTCCCAAAGAAACTAAAAAAATATTTTTTTTTCCAAAGTAACTAAAAAAATATTTTTTTTTCCAAAGTAACTAAAAAAATATTTTTTTTTCCAAAGTAACTAAAAAAAAATTTTTTTTTCCAAAGTAACTAAAAAAAAAAAAAATTTTCCAAAGTAACTAAAAAATTTATTTTTTTTCCAAAGTAACTAAAAAAATATTTTTTTTTCCAAAGTAACTAAAAAAATATTTTTTTTTCCAAAGTAACTAAAAAAATATTTTTTTTTCCAAAGAAACTAAAAAAATATTTTTTTTTCCAAAGTAACTAAAAAAAATTTTTTTTTTCCAAAGAAACTAAAAAAATATTTTTTTTTCCAAAGTAACTAAAAAATATTTTTTTTTCCAAAGTAACTAAAAACATATTTTTTTTTCCAAAGTAACTAAAAAAATATTTTTTTTTCCAAAGTAACTAAAAAAATATTTTTTTTTCCAAAGTAACTAAAAAAAATTTTTTTTTTCCAAAGTGACTAAAAAAATATTTTTTTTCCCAAAGTAACTAAAAAAATATTTTTTTTTCCAAAGTAACTAAAAAAATATTTTTTTTTCCAAAGTAACTAAAAAAATATTTTTTTTCCAAAGTAACTAAAAAAATATTTTTTTTTCCAAAGTAACTAAAAAAATATTTTTTTTTCCAAAGTAACTAAAAAAATATTTTTTTTTCCAAAGAAACTAAAAAAATATTTTTTTTTCCAAAGTAACTAAAAAAATATTTTTTTTTCCAAAGTAACTAAAAAAATATTTTTTTTTCCAAAGTAACTAAAAAAATATTTTTTTTCCCAAAGAAACTAAAAAAAAAATTTTTTTTCCAAAGTAACTAAAAAAAAAAAAATTTTTCCAAAGTAACTAAAAAAATATTTTTTTTTCCAAAGTAACTAAAAAAATATTTTTTTTTCCAAAGTAACTAAAAAAATATTTTTTTTCCAAAGTAACTAAAAAAATATTTTTTTTTCCAAAGTAACTAAAAAAATATTTTTTTTTCCAAAGTAACTAAAAAAATATTTTTTTTTCCAAAGTAACTAAAAAAATATCTTTTTTTCCAAAGTAACTAAAAAAATATTTTTTTTCCAAAGTAACTAAAAAAATATTTTTTTTTCCAAAGTAACTAAAAAAATATTTTTTTTTCCAAAGTAACTAAAAAAATATTTTTTTTTCCAAAGAAACTAAAAAAATATTTTTTTTTCCAAAGTAACTAAAAAAATATTTTTTTTCCCAAAGAAACTAAAAAAATATTTTTTTTTTCCAAAGTAGTAACTAAAAAAAATAATTTTTTTCCAAAGAAACTAAAAAAATATTTTTTTTTCCAAAGTAACTAAAAAAATATTTTTTTTTCCAAAGTAACTAAAAAAATATTTTTTTTTCCAAAGTAACTAAAAACATATTTTTTTTTCCAAAGTAACTAAAAATATATTTTTTTTTCCAAAGTAACTAAAAAAATATTTTTTTTTCCAAAGTAACTAAAAAAATATCTTTTTTCCAAAGTAACTAAAAAAATATTTTTTTTTCCAAAGTAACTAAAAAAATATTTTTTTTTCCAAAGAAACTAAAAAAAAAATATTTTTTCCAAAGTAACTAAAAAAAAAAATTTTTTTCCAAAGTAACTAAAAAATTTTTTTTTTTTCCAAAGTAACTAAAAAAAAATATTTTTTTCCAAAGTAACTAAAAAAATATTTTTTTTTCCAAAGTAACTAAAAAAATATATTTTTTTCCAAAGTAATTAAAAAAAAATTTTTTTTTCCAAAGTAACTAAAAAAATATTTTTTTTTCCAAAGTAACTAAAAAAATATTTTTTTTTCCAAAGAAACTAAAAAAATATTTTTTTTTCCAAAGTAACTAAAATTTTTTTTTTTTTTTCCAAAGAAACTAAAAAAATATTTTTTTTTCCAAAGTAACTAAAAAATATTTTTTTTTCCAAAGTAACTAAAAAAATATTTTTTTTTCCAAAGTAACTAAAAAAATATTTTTTTTTCCAAAGTAACTAAAAAAATATATTTTTTTCCAAAGAAACTAAAAAAATATTTTTTTTTCCAAAGTAACTAAAACAATATTTTTTTTTCCAAAGTAACTAAAAAAATATTTTTTTTCCCAAAGAAACTAAAAAAATATTTTTTTTTCCAAAGTAACTAAAAATTTTTTTTTTTTTCCAAAGAAACTAAAAAAATATTTTTTTTTCCAAAGTAACTAAAAAAATATTTTTTTTTCCAAAGTAACTAAAAAAATATTTTTTTTTCCAAAGTAACTAAAAAAATATTTTTTTTTCCAAAGTAACTAAAAAAATATTTTTTTTTCCAAAGTAACTAAAAAAATATTTTTTTTTCCAAAGTAACTAAAAAAATATCTTTTTTCCAAAGTAACTAAAAAAATATTTTTTTTTCCAAAGTAACTAAAAAAATATTTTTTTTTCCAAAGTAACTAAAAAAATATTTTTTTTCCAAAGTAACTAAAAAAATATTTTTTTTCCAAAGTAACTAAAAAAAATTTTTTTTTCCAAAGTAACTAAAAAAAAAATTTTTTTTCCAAAGTAACTAAAAAATTTTTTTTTTTCCAAAGTAACTAAAAAAATATTTTTTTTTCCAAAGAAACTAAAAAAATATTTTTTTTTCCAAAGTAACTAAAAAAAAATATTTTTTTCCAAAGAAACTAAAAAAATATTTTTTTTTCCAAAGTAACTAAAAAAAATTTTTTTTTTCCAAAGTAACTAAAAAAATATTTTTTTTTCCAAAGAAACTAAAAAAATATTTTTTTTTCCAAAGTAACTAAAAAAAATTTTTTTTTCCAAAGTAACTAAAAAAATTTTTTTTTCCCAAAGTAACTAAAAAAATATTTTTTTTTCCAAAGTAACTAAAAAAATATTTTTTTTTCCAAAGTAACTAAAAAAATATTTTTTTTTCCAAAGTAACTAAAAAAATATTTTTTTTTCCAAAGTAACTAAAAAAATATTTTTTTTTCCAAAGTAACTAAAAAAACATTTTTTTTCCAAAGTAACTAAAAAAAAAAATTTTTTTCCAAAGTAACTAAAAAAAAAAATTTTTTTCCAAAGTAACTAAAAAATTTATTTTTTTTCCAAAGTAACTAAAAAAATATTTTTTTTTCCAAAGTAACTAAAAAAATTTTTTTTTTTCCAAAGTAACTAAAAAAATATTTTTTTTTCCAAAGAAACTAAAAAAATATTTTTTTTTCCAAAGTAACTAAAAAAAAATTTTTTTTTTCCAAAGAAACTAAAAAAATATTTTTTTTTCCAAAGTAACTAAAAAATATTTTTTTTTCCAAAGTAACTAAAAAAATATTTTTTTTTCCAAAGTAACTAAAAAAATATTTTTTTTTCCAAAGTAACTAAAAAAATATTTTTTTTTTCCAAAGTAACTAAAAAAAATTTTTTTTTTCCAAAGTGACTAAAAAAATATTTTTTTTTCCAAAGTAACTAAAAAAATATTTTTTTTTCCAAAGTAACTAAAAAAATATTTTTTTTTCCAAAGTAACTAAAAAAATATTTTTTTTCCAAAGTAACTAAAAAAATATTTTTTTTTCCAAAGTAACTAAAAAAATATTTTTTTTTCCAAAGTAACTAAAAAAATATTTTTTTTTCCAAAGAAACTAAAAAAATATTTTTTTTTCCAAAGTAACTAAAAAAATATTTTTTTTTCCAAAGTAACTAAAAAAATATTTTTTTTTCCAAAGTAACTAAAAAAATATTTTTTTCCCCAAAGAAACTAAAAAAAATTTTTTTTTTCCAAAGTAACTAAAAAAAAAAATTTTTTTCCAAAGAAACTAAAAAAATATTTTTTTTTCCAAAGTAACTAAAAAAATATTTTTTTTTCCAAAGTAACTAAAAAAATATTTTTTTTTCCAAAGTAACTAAAAAAATATTTTTTTTTCCAAAGTAACTAAAAAAATATTTTTTTTCCAAAGTAACTAAAAAAATATTTTTTTTTCCAAAGTAACTAAAAAAATATTTTTTTTTCCAAAGTAACTAAAAAAATATTTTTTTTTCCAAAGTAACTAAAAAAATATCTTTTTTTCCAAAGTAACTAAAAAAATATTTTTTTTCCAAAGTAACTAAAAAAATATTTTTTTTCCAAAGTAACTAAAAAAATATTTTTTTTTCCAAAGTAACTAAAAAAATATTTTTTTTTCCAAAGAAACTAAAAAAATATTTTTTTTTCCAAAGTAACTAAAAAAATATTTTTTTTTCCAAAGTAACTAAAAAAATATTTTTTTTCCCAAAGAAACTAAAAAAATATTTTTTTTTCCAAAGTAGTAACTAAAAAAAATAATTTTTTTCCAAAGAAACTAAAAAAATATTTTTTTTTCCAAAGTAACTAAAAAAATTTTTTTTTTTCCAAAGTAACTAAAAAAATATTTTTTTTCCCAAAGTAACTAAAAAAATATTTTTTTTTCCAAAGTAACTAAAAAAATATTTTTTTTCCAAAGTAACTAAAAAAATATTTTTTTTTCCAAAGTAACTAAAAACATATTTTTTTTTCCAAAGTAACTAAAAATATATTTTTTTTTCCAAAGTAACTAAAAAAATATTTTTTTTCCAAAGTAACTAAAAAAATATTTTTTTTTCCAAAGTAACTAAAAACATTTTTTTTTCCAAAGTAACTAAAAATATATATTTTTTTCCAAAGTAACTAAAAAAATATTTTTTTTTCCAAAGTAACTAAAAAAATATCTTTTTTCCAAAGTAACTAAAAAAATATTTTTTTTTCCAAAGTAACTAAAAAAATATTTTTTTTTCCAAAGAAACTAAAAAAAAAATATTTTTTCCAAAGTAACTAAAAAAAATTTTTTTTTTCCAAAGTAACTAAAAAAAATTTTTTTTTTCCAAAGTAACTAAAAAAATATTTTTTTTTCCAAAGTAACTAAAAAAATATTTTTTTCTTCCAAAGTAACTAAAAAAATATATTTTTTTCCAAAGTAATTAAAAAAATATTTTTTTTCCAAAGTAACTAAAAAAATATTTTTTTTTCCAAAGTAACTAAAAAAATATTTTTTTTTCCAAAGTAACTAAAAAAATATTTTTTTTTCCAAAGTAACTAAAAAAATATTTTTTTTTCCAAAGAAACTAAAAAAATATTTTTTTTTCCAAAGTAACTAAAAGAATTTTTTTTTCCAAAGTAACTAAAAAAATATTTTTTTTTTCCAAAGTAACTAAAAAAATATTTTTTTTTCCAAAGAAACTAAAAAAATATTTTTTTTTCCAAAGTAACTAAAAAAATTTTTTTTTTCCAAAGAAACTAAAAAAATATTTTTTTTTCCAAAGTAACTAAAAAATTTTTTTTTTTCCAAAGTAACTAAAAAAATATTTTTTTTTCCAAAGTAACTAAAAAAATATTTTTTTTTCCAAAGTAACTAAAAAAATATTTTTTTTTCCAAAGAAACTAAAAAAATATTTTTTTTTCCAAAGTAACTAAAACAATATTTTTTTTTCCAAAGTAACTAAAAAAATATTTTTTTTCCCAAAGAAACTAAAAAAATGTTTTTTTTTCCAAAGTAACTAAAAAAATTTTTTTTTTTCCAAAGAAACTAAAAAAATATTTTTTTTTCCAAAGTAACTAAAAAAATATTTTTTTTTCCAAAGTAACTAAAAAAATATTTTTTTTTCCAAAGTAACTAAAAAAATATTTTTTTTTCCAAAGTAACTAAAAAAATATTTTTTTTTCCAAAGTAACTAAAAAAATATTTTTTTTTCCAAAGTAACTAAAAAAATATCTTTTTTCCAAAGTAACTAAAAAAATATTTTTTTTTCCAAAGTAACTAAAAAAATATTTTTTTTTCCAAAGTAACTAAAAAAATATTTTTTTTCCAAAGTAACTAAAAAAATATTTTTTTTTCCAAAGTAACTAAAAAAATATTTTTTTTTCCAAAGTAACTAAAAAAATATTTTTTTTTCCAAAGTAACTAAAAAAATATCTTTTTTCCAAAGTAACTAAAAAAATATATTTTTTTCCAAAGTAACTAAAAAAATATTTTTTTTTCCAAAGTAACTAAAAAAATATTTTTTTTTCCAAAGTAACTAAAAAAATATTTTTTTTTCCAAAGAAACTAAAAAAATATTTTTTTTTTCCAAAGTAACTAAAAAAATATTTTTTTTAGCAAAGTAACTAAAAAAATATTTTTTTTTCCAAAGTAACTAAAACAATATTTTTTTTCCCAAAGTAACTAAAAAAAAAAAAAAATTTCCAAAGTAACTAAAAAAATATTTTTTTCCAAAGTAACTAAAAAAATATTTTTTTTTCCAAAGTAACTAAAAAAATTTTTTTTTTTCCAAAGTAACTAAAAAAAATTTTTTTTTCCAAAGTAACTAAAAAAATATTTTTTTTTCCAAAGTAACTAAAACAATATTTTTTTCCAAAGTAACTAAAAAAATATTTTTTTTTCCAAAGTAACTAAAAAAATATGTTTTTTTCCAAAGTAACTAAAAAAAATTTTTTTTTTCCAAAGTAACTAAAAAAATATGTTTTTTTCCAAAGTAACTAAAAAAAATTTTTTTTTTCCAAAGTAACTAAAAAAAATTTTTTTTTTCCAAAGTAACTAAAAAATTTTTTTTTTTTCCAAAGTAACTAAAAAAATTTTTTTTTTTCCAAAGTAACTAAAAAAATATTTTTTTTTCCAAAGTAACTAAAAAAATATCTTTTTTCCAAAGTAACTAAAAAAATATTTTTTTTTCCAAAGTAACTAAAAAAATATTTTTTTTTCCAAAGTAACTAAAAAAATATTTTTTTTCCAAAGTAACTAAAAAAATATTTTTTTTTCCAAAGAAACTAAAAAAATATATTTTTTTTCCAAAGTAACTAAAAAAATATTTTTTTTCCAAAGTAACTAAAAAAATATTTTTTTTCCAAAGTAACTAAAACAATATTTTTTTTTCCAAAGTAACTAAAAAAAAAAATAATTTTCCAAAGTAACTAAAAAAATATTTTTTTCCAAAGTAACTAAAAAAATATTTTTTTTTCCAAAGTAACTAAACAAATATTTTTTTTTCCAAAGTAACTAAAAAAATATTTTTTTTTCCAAAGTAACTAAAAAAATATTTTTTTTTCCAAAGTAACTAAAAAAATATCTTTTTTCCAAAGTAACTAAAAAAATATTTTTTTTTCCAAAGTAACTAAAAAAATATTTTTTTTTCCAAAGTAACTAAAAAAATATCTTTTTTCCAAAGTAACTAAAAAAATATTTTTTTTTCCAAAGTAACTAAAAAAATATTTTTTTTTCCAAAGTAACTAAAAAAATATTTTTTTTTCCAAAGTAACTAAAAAAATATTTTTTTTCCCAAAGAAACTAAAAAAATATATTTTTTTTCCAAAGTAACTAAAAAAATATTTTTTTTCCAAAGTAACTAAAAAAATATTTTTTTTCCAAAGTAACTAAAACAATATTTTTTTTTCCAAAGTAACTAAAAAAAAAAAAAAATTTCCAAAGTAACTAAAAAAATTTTTTTTCCAAAGTAACTAAAAAAATATTTTTTTTTCCAAAGTAACTAAAAAAATATTTTTTTTTCCAAAGTAACTAAAAAAATATTTTTTTTTCCAAAGTAACTAAAAAAATATTTTTTTTTCCAAAGTAACTAAAAAAATATCTTTTTTCCAAAGTAACTAAAAAAATATTTTTTTTTCCAAAGTAACTAAAAAAATATTTTTTTTTCCAAAGTAACTAAAAAAATATTTTTTTTCCAAAGTAACTAAAAAAATATTTTTTTTTCCAAAGAAACTAAAAAAATATTTTTTTTTCCAAAGTAACTAAAAAAAAAATTTTTTTTCCAAAGTAACTAAAAAAAATTTTTTTTCCCAAAGTAACTAAAAAAAATTTTTTTTTCCAAAGTAACTAAAAAAAAATTTTTTTTTCCAAAGTAACTAAAAAAAAAATTTTTTTTCCAAAGTAACTAAAAAAATATTTTTTTTTCCAAAGTAACTAAAAAAAATTTTTTTTTCCAAAGTAACTAAAAAAAATTTTTTTTTCCAAAGTAACTAAAAAAATATTTTTTTTTCCAAAGTAACTAAAAAAATATTTTTTTTTCCAAAGAAACTAAAAAAATATTTTTTTTTCCAAAGTAACTAAAAAAATATTTTTTTTTCCAAAGTAACTAAAAAAATATTTTTTTTCCCAAAGAAACTAAAAAAATATTTTTTTTTTCCAAAGTAGTAACTAAAAAAAATAATTTTTTTCCAAAGAAACTAAAAAAATATTTTTTTTTCCAAAGTAACTAAAAAAATATTTTTTTTTCCAAAGTAACTAAAAAAATATTTTTTTTTCCAAAGTAACTAAAAACATATTTTTTTTTCCAAAGTAACTAAAAATATATTTTTTTTTCCAAAGTAACTAAAAAAATATTTTTTTTTCCAAAGTAACTAAAAAAATATCTTTTTTCCAAAGTAACTAAAAAAATATTTTTTTTTCCAAAGTAACTAAAAAAATATTTTTTTTTCCAAAGAAACTAAAAAAAAAATATTTTTTCCAAAGTAACTAAAAAAAAAAATTTTTTTCCAAAGTAACTAAAAAAATTTTTTTTTTTCCAAAGTAACTAAAAAAAAATATTTTTTTCCAAAGTAACTAAAAAAATATTTTTTTTTCCAAAGTAACTAAAAAAATATATTTTTTTCCAAAGTAATTAAAAAAAATTTTTTTTTTCCAAAGTAACTAAAAAAATATTTTTTTTTCCAAAGTAACTAAAAAAATATTTTTTTTTCCAAAGTAACTAAAAAAATATTTTTTTTTCCAAAGAAACTAAAAAAATATTTTTTTTTCCAAAGTAACTAAAAGAATTTTTTTTTTCCAAAGTAACTAAAAAAATATTTTTTTTTCCAAAGTAACTAAAAAAATATTTTTTTTTCCAAAGAAACTAAAAAAATATTTTTTTTTCCAAAGTAACTAAAAAATTTTTTTTTTTTCCAAAGAAACTAAAAAAATATTTTTTTTTCCAAAGTAACTAAAAAATATTTTTTTTTCCAAAGTAACTAAAAAAATATTTTTTTTTCCAAAGTAACTAAAAAAATATTTTTTTTTCCAAAGTAACTAAAAAAATATTTTTTTTTCCAAAGAAACTAAAAAAATATTTTTTTTTCCAAAGTAACTAAAACAATATTTTTTTTTCCAAAGTAACTAAAAAAATATTTTTTTTCCCAAAGAAACTAAAAAAATATTTTTTTTTCCAAAGTAACTAAAAAAATTTTTTTTTTTCCAAAGAAACTAAAAAAATATTTTTTTTTCCAAAGTAACTAAAAAAATATTTTTTTTTCCAAAGTAACTAAAAAAATATTTTTTTTTCCAAAGTAACTAAAAAAATATTTTTTTTTCCAAAGTAACTAAAAAAATATTTTTTTTTCCAAAGTAACTAAAAAAATATTTTTTTTTCCAAAGTAACTAAAAAAATATCTTTTTTCCAAAGTAACTAAAAAAATATTTTTTTTTCCAAAGTAACTAAAAAAATATTTTTTTTTCCAAAGTAACTAAAAAAATATTTTTTTTCCAAAGTAACTAAAAAAATATTTTTTTTCCAAAGTAACTAAAAAATTTTTTTTTTTCCAAAGTAACTAAAAAAAAAAATTTTTTTCCAAAGTAACTAAAAAAATTTTTTTTTTCCAAAGTAACTAAAAAAATATTTTTTTTTCCAAAGAAACTAAAAAAATATTTTTTTTTCCAAAGTAACTAAAAAAAAATATTTTTTTCCAAAGAAACTAAAAAAATATTTTTTTTTCCAAAGTAACTAAAAAAAATTTTTTTTTTCCAAAGTAACTAAAAAAATATTTTTTTTTCCAAAGAAACTAAAAAAATATTTTTTTTTCCAAAGTAACTAAAAAAATATTTTTTTTCCAAAGTAACTAAAAAATTTTTTTTTTCCCAAAGTAACTAAAAAAATATTTTTTTTTCCAAAGTAACTAAAAAAATATTTTTTTTTCCAAAGTAACTAAAAAAATATTTTTTTTTCCAAAGTAACTAAAAAAATATTTTTTTTTCCAAAGTAACTAAAAAAATATTTTTTTTTCCAAAGTAACTAAAAAAACATTTTTTTTCCAAAGTAACTAAAAAAAAAAAAGTTTTTCCAAAGTAACTAAAAAAAAAAATTTTTTTCCAAAGTAACTAAAAAATTTATTTTTTTTCCAAAGTAACTAAAAAAATATTTTTTTTTCCAAAGTAACTAAAAAAATATTTTTTTTTCCAAAGTAACTAAAAAAATATTTTTTTTTCCAAAGAAACTAAAAAAATATTTTTTTTTCCAAAGTAACTAAAAAAAATTTTTTTTTTCCAAAGAAACTAAAAAAATATTTTTTTTTCCAAAGTAACTAAAAAATATTTTTTTTTCCAAAGTAACTAAAAAAATATTTTTTTTTCCAAAGTAACTAAAAAAATATTTTTTTTTCCAAAGTAACTAAAAAAATATTTTTTTTTTCCAAAGTAACTAAAAAAATTTTTTTTTTCCAAAGTGACTAAAAAAATATTTTTTTTTCCAAAGTAACTAAAAAAATATTTTTTTTTCCAAAGTAACTAAAAAAATATTTTTTTTCCAAAGTAACTAAAAAAATATTTTTTTTCCAAAGTAACTAAAAAAATATTTTTTTTTCCAAAGTAACTAAAAAAATATTTTTTTTTCCAAAGTAACTAAAAAAATATTTTTTTTTCCAAAGAAACTAAAAAAATATTTTTTTTTCCAAAGTAACTAAAAAAATATTTTTTTTTCCAAAGTAACTAAAAAAATATTTTTTTTTCCAAAGTAACTAAAAAAATATTTTTTTCCCCAAAGAAACTAAAAAAAATTTTTTTTTTCCAAAGTAACTAAAAAAAAAAAAATTTTTCCAAAGAAACTAAAAAAATATTTTTTTTTCCAAAGTAACTAAAAAAATATTTTTTTTTCCAAAGTAACTAAAAAAATATTTTTTTTTCCAAAGTAACTAAAAAAATATTTTTTTTTCCAAAGTAACTAAAAAAATATTTTTTTTCCAAAGTAACTAAAAAAATATTTTTTTTTCCAAAGTAACTAAAAAAATATTTTTTTTTCCAAAGTAACTAAAAAAATATTTTTTTTTCCAAAGTAACTAAAAAAATATCTTTTTTTCCAAAGTAACTAAAAAAATATTTTTTTTCCAAAGTAACTAAAAAAATATTTTTTTTCCAAAGTAACTAAAAAAATATTTTTTTTTCCAAAGTAACTAAAAAAATATTTTTTTTTCCAAAGAAACTAAAAAAATATTTTTTTTTCCAAAGTAACTAAAAAAATATTTTTTTTTCCAAAGTAACTAAAAAAATATTTTTTTTCCCAAAGAAACTAAAAAAATATTTTTTTTTCCAAAGTAGTAACTAAAAAAAATAATTTTTTTCCAAAGAAACTAAAAAAATATTTTTTTTTCCAAAGTAACTAAAAAAATTTTTTTTTTTCCAAAGTAACTAAAAAAATATTTTTTTTCCCAAAGTAACTAAAAAAATATTTTTTTTTCCAAAGTAACTAAAAAAATATTTTTTTTCCAAAGTAACTAAAAAAATATTTTTTTTTCCAAAGTAACTAAAAACATATTTTTTTTCCAAAGTAACTAAAAATATATTTTTTTTTCCAAAGTAACTAAAAAAATATTTTTTTTCCAAAGTAACTAAAAAAATATTTTTTTTTCCAAAGTAACTAAAAACATATTTTTTTTTCCAAAGTAACTAAAAATATATTTTTTTTTCCAAAGTAACTAAAAAAATATTTTTTTTTCCAAAGTAACTAAAAAAATATCTTTTTTCCAAAGTAACTAAAAAAATATTTTTTTTTCCAAAGTAACTAAAAAAATATTTTTTTTTCCAAAGAAACTAAAAAAAAAATATTTTTTCCAAAGTAACTAAAAAAAATTTTTTTTTTCCAAAGTAACTAAAAAAAATTTTTTTTTTCCAAAGTAACTAAAAAAATATATTTTTTTCCAAAGTAACTAAAAAAATATTTTTTTCTTCCAAAGTAACTAAAAAAATATATTTTTTTCCAAAGTAATTAAAAAAATATTTTTTTTTCCAAAGTAACTAAAAAAATATTTTTTTTTCCAAAGTAACTAAAAAAATATTTTTTTTTCCAAAGTAACTAAAAAAATATTTTTTTTTCCAAAGAAACTAAAAAAATATTTTTTTTTCCAAAGTAACTAAAAGAATTTTTTTTTTCCAAAGTAACTAAAAAAATATTTTTTTTTCCAAAGTAACTAAAAAAATATTTTTTTTTCCAAAGAAACTAAAAAAATATTTTTTTTTCCAAAGTAACTAAAAAATTTTTTTTTTTCCAAAGAAACTAAAAAAATATTTTTTTTTCCAAAGTAACTAAAAAATTTTTTTTTTTCCAAAGTAACTAAAAAAATATTTTTTTTTCCAAAGTAACTAAAAAAATATTTTTTTTTCCAAAGTAACTAAAAAAATATTTTTTTTTCCAAAGAAACTAAAAAAATATTTTTTTTTCCAAAGTAACTAAAACAATATTTTTTTTTCCAAAGTAACTAAAAAAATATTTTTTTTCCCAAAGAAACTAAAAAAATATTTTTTTTTCCAAAGTAACTAAAAAATTTTTTTTTTTTCCAAAGAAACTAAAAAAATATTTTTTTTTCCAAAGTAACTAAAAAAATATTTTTTTTTCCAAAGTAACTAAAAAAATATTTTTTTTTCCAAAGTAACTAAAAAAATATTTTTTTTTCCAAAGTAACTAAAAAAATATTTTTTTTTCCAAAGTAACTAAAAAAATATTTTTTTTTCCAAAGTAACTAAAAAAATATCTTTTTTCCAAAGTAACTAAAAACATATTTTTTTTTCCAAAGTAACTAAAAAAATATTTTTTTTTCCAAAGTAACTAAAAAAATATTTTTTTTCCAAAGTAACTAAAAAACTATTTTTTTTCCAAAGTAACTAAAAAAATATTTGTTTTTCCAAAGTAACTAAAAAAATATTTTTTTTCCAAAGTAACTAAAAAAATATTTTTTTTCCAAAGTAACTAAAACAATATTTTTTTTTCCAAAGTAACTAAAAAATTTTTTTTTTCCAAAGTAACTAAAAATTATTATTTTTTTCCAAAGAAACAAAAAAAAATTTATTTTTTCCAAAGTAACTAAAAAAAAAATTTTTTTTCCAAAGTAACTAAAAAATTTTTTTTTTTTCCAAAGTAACTAAAAAAATATTTTTTTTTCCAAAGAAACTAAAAAAATATTTTTTTTTCCAAAGTAACTAAAAAAATATTTTTTTTTCCAAAGAAACTAAAAAAATATTTTTTTTTCCAAAGTAACTAAAAAAAATTTTTTTTTTCCAAAGTAACTAAAAAAATATTTTTTTTTCCAAAGAAACTAAAAAAATATTTTTTTTTCCAAAGTAACTAAAAAAAATTTTTTTTTCCAAAGTAACTAAAAAAAAATTTTTTTCCCAAAGTAACTAAAAAAATATTTTTTTTTCCAAAGTAACTAAAAAAATATTTTTTTTCCAAAGTAACTAAAAAAATATTTTTTTTTCCAAAGTAACTAAAAAAATATTTTTTTTTCCAAAGTAACTAAAAAAATATTTTTTTTCCCAAAGAAACTAAAAAAATATTTTTTTTTCCAAAGTAACTAAAAAAATATATTTTTTTCCAAAGTAACTAAAAAAATATTTTTTTTTCCAAAGTAACTAAAAAAATATTTTTTTTCCCAAAGTAACTAAAAAAATATTTTTTTTTCCAAAGTAACTAAAAAAATATAGTTTTTTCCAAAGTAACTAAAAAAATATATTTTTTTCCAAAGTAACTAAAAAATATATTTTTTTCCAAAGTAACTAAAAAAATATTTTTTTTTCCAAAGTAACTAAAAAAATATTTTTTTTCCAAAGTAACTAAAAAAATATTTTTTTTTCCAAAGTAACTAAAAAAATATTTTTTTTTCCAAAGTAACTAAAAAAATATCTTTTTTCCAAAGTAACTAAAAAAATATTTTTTTTTCCAAAGTAACTAAAAAAATATTTTTTTTTCCAAAGTAACTAAAAAAATATTTTTTTTCCAAAGTAACTAAAAAAATATTTTTTTTCCAAAGTAACTAAAAAAATATTTTTTTTCCAAAGTAACTAAAACAATATTTTTTTTTCCAAAGTAACTAAAAAATTTTTTTTTTTTCCAAAGTAACTAAAAATTATTTTTTTTTTCCAAAGAAACTAAAAAAAAAAATTTTTTTCCAAAGTAACTAAAAAAAATTTTTTTTTTCCAAAGTAACTAAAAAATTATTTTTTTTTCCAAAGTAACTAAAAAAATATTTTTTTTTCCAAAGAAACTAAAAAAATATTTTTTTTTCCAAAGTAACTAAAAAAAAATTTTTTTTTCCAAAGAAACTAAAAAAATATTTTTTTTTCCAAAGTAACTAAAACATTTTTTTTTTCCAAAGAAACTAAAAAATTTTTTTTTTTTCCAAAGTAACTAAAAAAATTTTTTTTTTTCCAAAGTAACTAAAACATTTTTTTTTTTCCAAAGTAACTAAAAAAATATTTTTTTTTCCAAAGAAACTAAAAAAATATTTTTTTTTCCAAAGTAACTAAAAAAATATTTTTTTTTCCAAAGTAACTAAAAAAATATTTTTTTTTCCAAAGTAACTAAAAAAATATTTTTTTTTCCAAAGTAACTAAAAAAATATTTTTTTTTCCAAAGTAACTAAAAAAATATTTTTTTTTCCAAAGTAACTAAAAAAATATTTTTTTTCCAAAGTAACTAAAAAAATATTTTTTTTTCCAAAGTAACTAAAACAATATTTTTTTTTCCAAAGTAACTAAAAAAAATTTTTTTTTCCAAAGTAACTAAAAATTATTATTTTTTTCCAAAGAAACAAAAAAAAAATTTTTTTTTCCAAAGTAACTAAAAAAAAAATTTTTTTTCCAAAGTAACTAAAAAATTTTTTTTTTTCCAAAGTAACTAAAAAAATATTTTTTTTTCCAAAGAAACTAAAAAAATATTTTTTTTTCCAAAGTAACTAAAAAAATTTTTTTTTTTCCAAAGAAACTAAAAAAATATTTTTTTTTCCAAAGTAACTAAAAAATTTTTTTTTTTTCCAAAGTAACTAAAAAAATATTTTTTTTTCCAAAGAAACTAAAAAAATATTTTTTTTTCCAAAGTAACTAAAAAAAAATTTTTTTTCCAAAGTAACTAAAAAATTTTTTTTTTCCCAAAGTAACTAAAAAAATATTTTTTTTTCCAAAGTAACTAAAAAAATATTTTTTTTTCCAAAGTAACTAAAAAAATATTTTTTTTTCCAAAGTAACTAAAAAAATATTTTTTTTTCCAAAGTAACTAAAAAAATATTTTTTTTCCCAAAGAAACTAAAAAAATATTTTTTTTTCCAAAGTAACTAAAAAAATATTTTTTTTTCCAAAGTAACTAAAAAAATATTTTTTTTTCCAAAGTAACTAAAAAAATATTTTTTTTCCCAAAGTAACTAAAAAAACATTTTTTTTTCCAAAGTAACTAAAAAAATATTTTTTTTTCCAAAGTAACTAAAAAAATATTTTTTTTTCCAAAGTAACTAAAAAATATATTTTTTTTCCAAAGTAACTAAAAAAATATTTTTTTTTCCAAAGTAACTAAAAAAATATTTTTTTTTCCAAAGTAACTAAAAAAATATTTTTTTTTCCAAAGTAACTAAAAAAATATTTTTTTTCCAAAGTAACTAAAAAAATATCTTTTTTCCAAAGTAACTAAAAAAATATTTTTTTTTCCAAAGTAACTAAAAAAATATTTTTTTTTCCAAAGTAACTAAAAAAATATTTTTTTTCCAAAGTAACTAAAAAAATATTTTTTTTCCAAAGTAACTAAAAAAATATTTTTTTTCCAAAGTAACTAAAACAATATTTTTTTTTCCAAAGTAACTAAAAAAATTTTTTTTTTCCAAAGTAACTAAAAATTATTTTTTTTTTCCAAAGAAACTAAAAAAAAATTTTTTTTTCCAAAGTAACTAAAAAAAATTTTTTTTTTCCAAAGTAACTAAAAAATTATTTTTTTTTCCAAAGTAACTAAAAAAATATTTTTTTTTCCAAAGAAACTAAAAAAATATTTTTTTTTCCAAAGTAACTAAAAAATTTTTTTTTTTTCCAAAGAAACTAAAAAAATATTTTTTTTTCCAAAGTAACTAAAAAATTTTTTTTTTTTCCAAAGAAACTAAAAAAAAATTTTTTTTTCCAAAGTAACTAAAAAAATTTTTTTTTTTCCAAAGTAACTAAAACATTTTTTTTTTTCCAAAGTAACTAAAAAAATATTTTTTTTTCCAAAGAAACTAAAAAAATATTTTTTTTTCCAAAGTAACTAAAAAAATATTTTTTTTTCCAAAGTAACTAAAAAAATATTTTTTTTTCCAAAGTAACTAAAAAAATATTTTTTTTTCCAAAGTAACTAAAAAAATATATTTTTTTCCAAAGTAACTAAAAAAATATTTTTTTTTCCAAAGTAACTAAAAAAATATTTTTTTTTCCAAAGTAACTAAAAAATATATTTTTTTTCCAAAGTAACTAAAAAAATATTTTTTTTTCCAAAGTAACTAAAAAAATATTTTTTTTTCCAAAGTAACTAAAAAAATATTTTTTTTTCCAAAGTAACTAAAAAAATATTTTTTTTTCCAAAGTAACTAAAAAAAGATCTTTTTTCCAAAGTAACTAAAAAAATATTTTTTTTTCCAAAGTAACTAAAAAAATATTTTTTTTTCCAAAGTAACTAAAAAAATATTTTTTTTCCAAAGTAACTAAAAAAATATTTTTTTTCCAAAGTAACTAAAAAAATATTTTTTTTCCAAAGTAACTAAAACAATATTTTTTTTTCCAAAGTAACTAAAAAATTTTTTTTTTTTCCAAAGTAACTAAAAATTTTTTTTTTTTTCCAAAGAAACTAAAAAAAAATTTTTTTTTCCAAAGTAACTAAAAAAAATTTTTTTTTTCCAAAGTAACTAAAAAATTATTTTTTTTTCCAAAGTAACTAAAAAAAATTTTTTTTTTCCAAAGAAACTAAAAAAATATTTTTTTTTCCAAAGTAACTAAAAAATTTTTTTTTTTTCCAAAGAAACTAAAAAAATATTTTTTTTTCCAAAGTAACTAAAAAATTTTTTTTTTTTCCAAAGAAACTAAAAAAAAAATTTTTTTTCCAAAGTAACTAAAAAAAATTTTTTTTTTCCAAAGTAACTAAAACTTTTTTTTTTTTCCAAAGTAACTAAAAAAATATTTTTTTTTCCAAAGAAACTAAAAAAATATTTTTTTTTCCAAAGTAACTAAAAAAATATTTTTTTTTCCAAAGTAACTAAAAAAATATTTTTTTTTCCAAAGTAACTAAAAAAATATTTTTTTTTCCAAAGTAACTAAAAAAATATTTTTTTTTCCAAAGTAACTAAAAAAATATTTTTTTTTCCAAAGTAACTAAAAAAATATTTTTTTTTCCAAAGTAACTAAAAAAATATTTTTTTTTCCAAAGTAACTAAAAAAATATATTTTTTTTCCAAAGTAACTAAAAAAATATATTTTTTTTCCAAAGTAACTAAAAAAATATATTTTTTTCCAAAGTAACTAAAAAAATATATTTTTTTCCAAAGTAACTAAAAAAATATATTTTTTTCCAAAGTAACTAAAAAAATATTTTTTTTTCCAAAGTAACTAAAAAAATATTTTTTTTTCCAAAGTAACTAAAAAAATATATTTTTTTTCCAAAGTAACTAAAAAAAAATTTTTTTTTTCCAAAGTAACTAAAAAAATTTTTTTTTTTCCAAAGTAACTAAAAAAAAATTTTTTTTTCCAAAGTAACTAAAAAAATATATTTTTTTTCCAAAGTAACTAAAAAAATATTTTTTTTTTCCAAAGTAACTAAAAAAAATTTTTTTTTTCCAAAGTAACTAAAAAAAAATTTTTTTTTCCAAAGTAACTAAAAAAATATTTTTTTTTCCAAAGTAACTAAAAAAATATTTTTTTTCCAAAGTAACTAAAAAAATATTTTTTTTTCCAAAGTAACTAAAAAAATAATTTTTTTTCCAAAGTAACTAAAAAAATAATTTTTTTTCCAAAGTAACTAAAAAAATATTTTTTTTTCCAAAGTAACTAAAAAAATATTTTTTTTTCCAAAGTAACTAAAAAAAATTTTTTTTTTCCAAAGTAACTAAAATTTTTTTTTTTTTCCAAAGTAACTAAAAAAATAAAAAAAATTCCAAAGAAACTAAAAAAATATTTTTTTTTCCAAAGTAACTAAAAAATTTTTTTTTTCCAAAGTAACTAAAAAAAAAATTTTTTCCCAAAGAAACTAAAAAAAAATTTTTTTTTCCAAAGTAACTAAAAAAAAATTTTTTTTTCCAAAGTAACTAAAAAAATATATTTTTTTCCAAAGAAACTAAAAAAATATTTTTTTTTCCAAGTAACTAAAAAAAATTTTTTTTTCCAAAGTAACTAAAAAAATATTTTTTTTCCAAAGTAACTAAAAAAATATTTTTTTTTCCAAAGTAACTAAAAAATTATTTTTTTTCCCAAAGTAACTAAAAAAATATTTTTTTTCCAAAGTAACTAAAAAAATATTTTTTTTTCCAAAGTAACTAAAAAAATATTTTTTTTCCCAAAGTAACTAAAAAAAATTTTTTTTTCCAAAGTAACTAAAAAATATTTTTTTTTCCAAAGTAACTAAAAAAATTTTTTTTTTCCAAAGTAACTAAAAAAATATTTTTTTTTCCAAAGTAATTAAAAAAATATTTTTTTTTCCAAAGTAACTAAAAAAATATTTTTTTTTCCAAAGTAACTAAAAAAATATTTTTTTTTCCAAAGTAACTAAAAAAATATTTTTTTTTCCAAAGAAACTAAAAAAATATTTTTTTTTCCAAAGTAACTAAAAAATTATTTTTTTTTCCAAAGAAACTAAAAAAATATTTTTTTTTCCAAAGTAACTAAAAAAATATTTTTTTTTCCAAAGTAACTAAAAAAATATTTTTTTTTCCAAAGTAAATAAAAAAATATTTTTTTTTCCAAAGTAACTAAAAAAATATTTTTTTTCCAAAGTAACTAAAAAAATATTTTTTTTCCAAAGTAACTAAAAAAATATTTTTTTTCCAAAGTAACTAAAAAAATATTTTTTTTTCCAAAGTAACTAAAAAAATATTTTTTTTTCCAAAGAAACTAAAAAAATATTTTTTCTTCCAAAGAAACTAAAAAAAAATTTTTTTTCCAAAGTAACTAAAAAAATATTTTTTTTCCAAAGTAATTAAAAAAATATTTTTTTTTCCAAAGTAACTAAAAAAATATTTTTTTTTCCAAAGTAACTAAAAAAATATTTTTTTTCCCAAAGTAACTAAAAAAATATTTTTTTTTCCATAGTAACTAAAAAAATATTTTTTTTTCCAAAGTAACTAAAAAAATATTTTTTTTTCCAAAGTAACTAAAAAAATATTTTTTTTCCAAAGTAACTAAAAAAATATTTTTTTTTCCAAAGTAACTAAAAAAATATTTTTTTTCCCAAAGTAACTAAAAAAATATTTTTTTTTCCAAAGTAACTAAAAAAATATTTTTTTTTCCAAAGAAACTAAAAAAATATTTTTTTTTCCAAAGTAACTAAAAAAATATTTTTTTTTCCAAAGTAACTAAAAAAATATTTTCTTTTCCAAAGTAACGAAAAAAATATTTTTTTTCCAAAGTAACTAAAAAGATAATTTGTTTTCCAAAGTAACTAAAAAAATATTTTTTTTCCAAAGTAACTAAAAAAATATTTTTTTTTCCAAAGTAACTAAAAAAATATTTTGTTTTCCAAAGTAACTAAATAATTTTTTTTTTTCCAAAGTAACTAAAAACATTTTTTTTTTCCAAAGTAACTAAAAAAATATTTTTTTTTCCAAAGTAACTAAAAAAATATTTTGTTTTCCAAAGTAACTAAATAAATTTTTTTTTTCCAAAGTAACTAAAAAAATACTTTTTTTTTCCAAAGTAACTAAAAAAAAATTTTTTTTTCCAAAGTAACTAAAAAAATATATTTTTTTCCAAAGAAACTAAAAAAATATTTTTTTTTCCAAGTAACTAAAAAAAATTTTTTTTTCCAAAGTAACTAAAAAAATATTTTTTTTCCAAAGTAACTAAAAAAATATTTTTTTTTCCAAAGTAACTAAAAAATTATTTTTTTTCCCAAAGTAACTAAAAAAATATTTTTTTTCCAAAGTAACTAAAAAAATATTTTTTTTTCCAAAGTAACTAAAAAAATATTTTTTTTCCCAAAGTAACTAAAAAAAATTTTTTTTTCCAAAGTAACTAAAAAATATTTTTTTTTCCAAAGTAACTAAAAAAATTTTTTTTTTCCAAAGTAACTAAAAAAATATTTTTTTTTCCAAAGTAATTAAAAAAATATTTTTTTTTTTTTTTTCCAAAGTAACTAAAAAAATATTTTTTTTTCCAAAGTAACTAAAAAAATATTTTTTTTTCCAAAGAAACTAAAAAAATATTTTTTTTTCCAAAGTAACTAAAAAATTATTTTTTTTTCCAAAGAAACTAAAAAAATATTTTTTTTTCCAAAGTAACTAAAAAAATATTTTTTTTTCCAAAGTAACTAAAAAAATATTTTTTTTTCCAAAGTAAATAAAAAAATATTTTTTTTTCCAAAGTAACTAAAAAAATATTTTTTTTCCAAAGTAACTAAAAAAATATTTTTTTTCCAAAGTAACTAAAAAAATATTTTTTTTCCAAAGTAACTAAAAAAATATTTTTTTTTCCAAAGTAACTAAAAAAATATTTTTTTTTCCAAAGAAACTAAAAAAATATTTTTTCTTCCAAAGAAACTAAAAAAAATTTTTTTTTCCAAAGTAACTAAAAAAATATTTTTTTTCCAAAGTAATTAAAAAAATATTTTTTTTTCCAAAGTAACTAAAAAAATATTTTTTTTTCCAAAGTAACTAAAAAAATATTTTTTTTCCCAAAGTAACTAAAAAAATATTTTTTTTTCCATAGTAACTAAAAAAATATTTTTTTTTCCAAAGTAACTAAAAAAATATTTTTTTTTCCAAAGTAACTAAAAAAATATTTTTTTTCCAAAGTAACTAAAAAAATATTTTTTTTTCCAAAGTAACTAAAAAAATATTTTTTTTCCCAAAGTAACTAAAAAAATATTTTTTTTTCCAAAGTAACTAAAAAAATATTTTTTTTTCCAAAGAAACTAAAAAAATATTTTTTTTTCCAAAGTAACTAAAAAAATATTTTTTTTTCCAAAGTAACTAAAAAAATATTTTCTTTTCCAAAGTAACGAAAAAAATATTTTTTTTTCCAAAGTAACTAAAAAGATAATTTGTTTTCCAAAGTAACTAAAAAAATATTTTTTTTCCAAAGTAACTAAAAAAATATTTTTTTTTCCAAAGTAACTAAAAAAATATTTTGTTTTCCAAAGTAACTAAATAATATTTTTTTTTCCAAAGTAACTAAAAACATTTTTTTTTTCCAAAGTAACTAAAAAAATATTTTTTTTTCCAAAGTAACTAAAAAAATATTTTGTTTTCCAAAGTAACTAAATAAATTTTTTTTTTCCAAAGTAACTAAAAAAATACTTTTTTTTTCCAAAGTAACTAAAAAAATATTTTTTTTTCCAAAGTAACTAAAAAAATATTTTTTTTTCCAAAGTAACTAAAAAAATATTTTTTTTTCCAAAGAAACTAAAAAAATATTTTTTTTTCCAAAGTAACTAAAAAAATATTTTTTTTTCCAAAGTAACTAAAAAAATATTTTTTTTTCCAAAGTAACTAAAAAAATATTTTTTTTCCAAAGAAACTAAAAAAATATTTTTTTTTCCAAAGTAACTAAAAAAATATTTTTTTTTCCAAAGTAACTAAAAAAATATTTTTTTTTCCAAAGTAACTAAAAAAATATTTTTTTTTCCAAAGTAACTAAAAAAATATTTTTTTTTCCAAAGTAACTAAAAAAATATTTTTTTTTCCAAAGTAACTAAAAAAATATTTTTTTTTCCAAAGTAACTAAAAAAATATTTTTTTTTCCAAAGTAACTAAAAAAATATTTTTTTTTCCAAAGTAACTAAAAAAATATTTTTTTTTCCAAAGTAACTAAAAAAATATTTTTTTTTCCAAAGTAACTAAAAAAATATTTTTTTTTCCAAAGTAACTAAAAAAATATTTTTTTTTCCAAAGTAACTAAAAAAATATATTTTTTTTCCAAAGTAACTAAAAAAATATTTTTTTTTCCAAAGTAACTAAAAAAATATTTTTTTTTTCCAAAGTAACTAAAAAAATATTTTTTTTTCCAAAGTAACTAAAAAAATATTTTTTTTTCCAAAGTAACTAAAAAAATATTTTTTTTCCAAAGTAACTAAAAAAATATTTTTTTTTCAAAAGTAACTAAAAAAATATTTTTTTTTCCAAAGTAACTAAAAAAATATTTTTTTTTCCAAAGTAACTAAAAAAATATTTTTTTTTCCAAAGTAACTAAAAAAATATTTTTTTTCCAAAGTAACTAAAAATTCTTTTTTTTTTCCAAAGTAACTAAAAAAATATTTTTTTTTCCAAAGTAACTAAAAAAATATTTTTTTTTCCAAAGTAACTAAAAAAATATTTTTTTTTCCAAAGTAACTAAAAAAATATTTTTTTTTCCAAAGTAACTAAAAAAATATATTTTTTTTCCAAAGTAACTAAAAATATATATTTTTTTCCAAAGTAACTAAAAAAATATTTTTTTTTCCAAAGTAACTAAAAAAATATTTTTTTTTCCAAAGTAACTAAAAAAATATTTTTTTTCCAAAGTAACTAAAAAAATATTTTTTTTCCAAAGTAACTAAAAAAATATTTTTTTTTCCAAAGTAACTAAAAAAATATTTTTTTTTCCAAAGTAACTAAAAAAATATTTTTTTTTCCAAAGTAACTAAAAAAATATATTTTTTTCCAAAGTAACTAAAAAAATATTTTTTTTTCCAAAGTAACTAAAAAAATATATTTTTTTCCAAAGTAACTAAAAAAATATTTTTTTTTTCCAAAGTAACTAAAAAAATATTTTTTTCCAAAGTAACTAAAAAAATATATTTTTTTCCAAAGTAACTAAAAAAATAATTTTTTTTCCAAAGTAACTAAAAAAAATTTTTTTTTTCCAAAGTAACTAAAAAAATATATTTTTTTTCCAAAGTAACTAAAAAAATATTTTTTTTTCCAAAGTAACTAAAAAAATATATTTTTTTTCCAAAGTAACTAAAAAAATATTTTTTTTTCCAAAGTAACTAAAAAAATATTTTTTTTTCCAAAGTAACTAAAAAAATATTTTTTTTTCCAAAGTAACTAAAAAAATATTTTTTTTTCCAAAGTAACTAAAAAAATATTTTTTTTCCAAAGTAACTAAAAAAATATTTTTTTTTCCAAAGTAACTAAAAAAATATTTTTTTTTCCAAAGTAACTAAAAAAATATTTTTTTTTCCAAAGTAACTAAAAAAATTTTTTTTTTTTCCAAAGTAACTAAAAAAATATTTTTTTTTCCAAAGTAACTAAAAAAATATTTTTTTTTCCAAAGTAACTAAAAAAATATATTTTTTTTCCGAAGTAACTAAAAATATATTTTTTTTTCCAAAGTAACTAAAAAAATATATTTTTTTCCAAAGTAACTAAAAAAATATTTTTTTTTCCAAAGTAACTAAAAAATATTTTTTTTTCCAAAGTAACTAAAAAAATATTTTTTTTCCAAAGTAACTAAAAAAATATTTTTTTTTCCAAAGTAACTAAAAAAATAATTTTTTTTCCAAAGTAACTAAAAAAATATTTTTTTTTCCAAAGTAACTAAAAAAATATTTTTTTTTCCAAAGTAACTAAAAAAATATTTTTTTTTCCAAAGTAACTAAAAAAAATATTTTTTTTTCCAAAGAAACTAAAAAAATATTTTTTTTCCAAAGTAACTAAAAAAATATTTTTTTTCCCAAAGTAACTAAAAAAATATATTTTTTTCCAAAGTAACTAAAAAAATATTTTTTTTTCCAAAGTAACTAAAAAAATATTTTTTTTTCCAAAGTAACTAAAAAAATATTTTTTTTCCAAAGTAACTAAAAAAATATTTTTTTTTCCAAAGTAACTAAAAAAATATTTTTTTTTCCAAAGTAACTAAAAAAATATTTTTTTTCCAAAGAAACTAAAAAAATATTTTTTTTTCCAAAGTAACTAAAAAAATATTTTTTTTTCCAAAGTAACTAAAAAAATATTTTTTTTCCAAAGTAACTAAAAAAATATTTTTTTTTCCAAAGTAACTAAAAAAATATTTTTTTTTCCAAAGTAACTAAAAAAATATTTTTTTTTCCAAAGAAACTAAAAAAATATTTTTTTTTCCAAAGTAACTAAAAAAATATTTTTTTTCCAAAGTAACTAAAAAAATATTTTTTTTTCCAAAGTAACTAAAAAAATATTTTTTTTTCCAAAGTAACTAAAAAAATATTTTTTTTTCCAAAGAAACTAAAAAAAATTTTTTTTTTCCAAAGTAACTAAAAAAATATTTTTTTTTCCAAAGTAACTAAAAAAATATTTTTTTTCCAAAGTAACTAAAAAAATATTTTTTTTTCCAAAGTAACTAAAAAAATATTTTTTTTCCAAAGTAACTAAAAAAATATTTTTTTTTCCAAAGAAACTAAAAAAATATTTTTTTTTCCAAAGTAACTAAAAAAATATTTTTTTTTCCAAAGTAACTAAAAAAATATTTTCTTTTCCAAAGTAACTAAAAAAATATTTTTTTTTCCAAAGTAACTAAAAAAATATTTTTTTTCCAAAGTAACTAAAAAAATATTTTTTTTTCCAAAGTAACTAAAAAAATATTTTTTTTTCCAAAGTAACTAAAAAAATATTTTTTTTTCCAAAGAAACTAAAAAAATATTTTTTTTCCAAAGTAACTAAAAAGATAATTTGTTTTCCAAAGTAACTAAAAAAATATTTTTTTTCCAAAGTAACTAAAAAAATATTTTTTTTTCCAAAGTAACTAAAAAAATATTTTTTTTTCCAAAGTAACTAAAAAAATTTTTTTTTTCCAAAGTAACTAAAAAAATTTTTTTTTTCCAAAGTAACTAAAAAAATTTTTTTTTTCCAAAGTAACTAAAAAAAATTTTTTTTTCCAAAGTAACTAAAAAAATTTTTTTTTTCCAAAGTAACTAAAAAAAAATTTTTTTTTTCCAAAGTAACTAAAAATTTTTTTTTTTTTCCAAAGTAACTAAAAAAATATTTTTTTTTCCAAAGTAACTAAAAAAATATTTTTTTTCCAAAGAAACTAAAAAAATATTTTTTTTTCCAAAGTAACTAAAAAAATATTTTTTTTTCCAAAGTAACTAAAAAAATATTTTTTTTTCCAAAGTAACTAAAAAAATATTTTTTTTTCCAAAGTAACTAAAAAAATATTTTTTTTTCCAAAGAAACTAAAAAAATATTTTTTTTTCCAAAGTAACTAAAAAAATATTTTTTTTTCCAAAGTAACTAAAAAAATATTTTTTTTTCCAAAGTAACTAAAAAAATATTTTTTTTTCCAAAGTAACTAAAAAAATATTTTTTTTTCCAAAGTAACTAAAAAAACATTTTTTTTCCAAAGTAACTAAAAAAAAAAAATTTTTTCCAAAGTAACTAAAAAAATTTTTTTTTTCCAAAGTAACTAAAAAAATTATTTTTTTTCCAAAGTAACTAAAAAAATATTTTTTTTTCCAAAGTAACTAAAAAAATATTTTTTTTTCCAAAGTAACTAAAAAAATATTTTTTTTTCCAAAGAAACTAAAAAAATATTTTTTTTTTCCAAAGTAACTAAAAAAATTTTTTTTTTTCCAAAGAAACTAAAAAAATATTTTTTTTTCCAAAGTAACTAAAAAATATTTTTTTTCCAAAGTAACTAAAAAAATATTTTTTTTTCCAAAGTAACTAAAAAAATATTTTTTTTTCCAAAGTAACTAAAAAAATATATTTTTTTTCCAAAGTAACTAAAAAAATATTTTTTTTTCCAAAGTGACTAAAACAATATTTTTTTTTCCAAAGTAACTAAAAAAATATTTTTTTTCCAAAGTAACTAAAAAAATATTTTTTTTTCCAAAGTAACTAAAAAAATATTTTTTTTTCCAAAGTAACTAAAAAAATATTTTTTTTCCAAAGTAACTAAAAAAATATTTTTTTTTCCAAAGTAACTAAAAAAATATTTTTTTTTCCAAAGTAACTAAAAAAATATTTTTTTTTCCAAAGAAACTAAAAAAATATTTTTTTTTCCAAAGTAACTAAAAAAATATTTTTTTTCCAAAGTAACTAAAAAAATATTTTTTTTTCCAAAGTAACTAAAAAAATATTTTTTTTTCCAAAGTAACTAAAAAAATATTTTTTTTTCCGAAGAAACGAAAAAAAAAATTTTTTTTCCAAAGTAACTAAAAAAATATTTTTTTTTCCAAAGTAACTAAAAAAATATTTTTTTTCCAAAGTAACTAAAAAAATATTTTTTTTTCCAAAGTAACTAAAAAAATATTTTTTTTTCCAAAGTAACTAAAAAAATATTTTTTTTTCCAAAGAAACTAAAAAAATATTTTTTTTTCCAAAGTAACTAAAAAAATATATTTTTTTCCAAAGTAACTAAAAAAATATTTTCTTTTCCAAAGTAACTAAAAAAATATTTTTTTTTCCAAAGTAACTAAAAAAATATTTTTTTTCCAAAGTAACTAAAAAAATATTTTTTTTTCCAAAGTAACTAAAAAAATATTTTTTTTTCCAAAGTAACTAAAAAAATATTTTTTTTTCCAAAGAAACTAAAAAAATATTTTTTTTTCCAAAGTAACTAAAAAAATATTTTTTTTTCCAAAGTAACTAAAAAAATATTTTCTTTTCCAAAGTAACTAAAAAAATATTTTTTTTCCAAAGTAACTAAAAAGATAATTTGTTTTCCAAAGTAACTAAAAAAATATTTTTTTTCCAAAGTAACTAAAAAAATATTTTTTTTTCCAAAGTAACTAAAAAAATATTTTGTTTTCCAAAGTAACTAAAAAAATATTTTTTTTTCCAAAGTAACTAAAAAAATATTTTCTTTTCCAAAGTAACTAAAAAAATATTTTTTTTTCCAAAGTAACTAAAAAGATAATTTGTTTTCCAAAGTAACTAAAAAAATATTTTTTTTTCCAAAGTAACTAAAAAAATATTTTTTTTTCCAAAGAAACTAAAAAAATATTTTTTTTTCCAAAGTAACTAAAAAAATATTTTTTTTCCCAAAGTAACTAAAAAAATATTTTTTTTTCCAAAGTAACTAAAAAAATATTTTTTTTTCCAAAGTAACTAAAAAAATATTTTTTTTTCCAAAGAAACTAAAAAAATATTTTTTTTTCCAAAGTAACTAAAAAAATATTTTTTTTTCCAAAGTAACTAAAAAAATATTTTTTTTCCAAAGTAACTAAAAAAATATTTTTTTTTCCAAAGTAACTAAAAAAATATTTTTTTTTCCAAAGTAACTAAAAAAATATTTTTTTTTCCAAAGAAACTAAAAAAATATTTTTTTTTCCAAAGTAACTAAAAAAATATTTTTTTTCCAAAGTAACTAAAAAAATATTTTTTTTTCCAAAGTAACTAAAAAAATATTTTTTTTTCCAAAGTAACTAAAAAAATATTTTTTTTCCAAAGAAACTAAAAAAATATTTTTTTTTCCAAAGTAACTAAAAAAATATATTTTTTTTCCAAAGTAACTAAAAAAATATTTTTTTTCCAAAGTAACTAAAAAAATATTTTTTTTTCCAAAGTAACTAAAAAAATATTTTTTTTTCCAAAGTAACTAAAAAAATATTTTTTTTTCCCAAAGAAACTAAAAAAATATTTTTTTTTCCAAAGTAACTAAAAAAATATTTTTTTTTCCAAAGTAACTAAAAAAATATTTTCTTTTCCAAAGTAACTAAAAAAATATTTTTTTTTCCAAAGTAACTAAAAAAATATTTTTTTTCCAAAGTAACTAAAAAAATATTTTTTTTTCCAAAGTAACTAAAAAAAATTTTTTTTTTCCAAAGTAACTAAAAAAATATTTTTTTTTCCAAAGAAACTAAAAAAATATTTTTTTTTCCAAAGTAACTAAAAAAATATTTTTTTTTCCAAAGTAACTAAAAAAATATTTTCTTTTCCAAAGTAACTAAAAAAATATTTTTTTTCCAAAGTAACTAAAAAGATAATTTGTTTTCCAAAGTAACTAAAAAAATATTTTTTTTCCAAAGTAACTAAAAAAATATTTTTTTTTCCAAAGTAACTAAAAAAATATTTTGTTTTCCAAAGTAACTAAAAAAATATTTTTTTTTCCAAAGTAACTAAAAAAATATTTTCTTTTCCAAAGTAACTAAAAAAATATTTTTTTTTCCAAAGTAACTAAAAAGATAATTTGTTTTCCAAAGTAACTAAAAAAATATTTTTTTTTCCAAAGTAACTAAAAAAATATTTTTTTTTCCAAAGAAACTAAAAAAATATTTTTTTTTCCAAAGTAACTAAAAAAATATTTTTTTTCCCAAAGTAACTAAAAAAATATTTTTTTTTCCAAAGTAACTAAAAAAATATTTTTTTTTCCAAAGTAACTAAAAAAATATTTTTTTTTCCAAAGTAACTAAAAAAACATTTTTTTTCCAAAGTAACTAACAAATTTTTTTTTTTCCAAAGTAACTAAAAAAATTTTTTTTTTTCCAAAGTAACTAAAAAATTATTTTTTTTTCCAAAGTAACTAAAAAATTTTTTTTTTTCCAAAGTAACTAAAAAATTTATTTTTTTTCCAAAGAAACTAAAAAAAATTTTTTTTTCCAAAGTAACTAAAAAAAAAAATTTTTTTCCAAAGAAACTAAAAAAAAAATTTTTTTTCCAAAGTAACTAAAAATTTTTTTTTTTTTCCAAAGTAACTAAAAAAATTTTTTTTTTTCCAAAGTAACTAAAAAAATTTTTTTTTTTCCAAAGTAACTAAAAAAATATTTTTTTTCCAAAGTAACTAAAAAAATATTTTTTTTTCCAAAGTAACTAAAAAAAAATTTTTTTTTCCAAAGTAACTAAAAAAAAAATTTTTTTTCCAAAGTAACTAAAAAAATATTTTTTTTCCAAAGTAACTAAAAAAATATTTTTTTTTCCAAAGTAACTAAAAAAATATATTTTTTTTCCAAAGTAACTAAAAAAATATTTTTTTTTCCAAAGTAACTAAAAAAATATATTTTTTCCAAAGTAACTAAAAAAATATATTTTTTTTCCAAAGTAACTAAAAAAATATTTTTTTTTCCAAAGTAACTAAAAAAATATATTTTTTTTCCAAAGTAACTAAAAAAATATATTTTTTTCCAAAGTAACTAAAAAAATATTTTTTTTTCCAAAGTAACTAAAAAAATATTTTTTTTTTCCAAAGTAACTAAAAAAATATTTTTTTTTCCAAAGTAACTAAAAAAATATATTTTTTTCCAAAGTAACTAAAAAAATAATTTTTTTTCCAAAGTAACTAAAAAAATATTTTTTTTTCCAAAGTAACTAAAAAAATATTTTTTTTTCCAAAGTAACTAAAAAAATAATTTTTTTTCCAAAGTAACTAAAAAAATATTTTTTTTTCCAAAGTAACTAAAAAAATATTTTTTTTTCCAAAGTAACTAAAAAAATATTTTTTTTTCCAAAGTAACTAAAAAAATATTTTTTTTTCCAAAGTAACTAAAAAAATATTTTTTTTTCCAAAGTAACTAAAAAAATATTTTTTTTCCAAAGTAACAAAAAAAATATTTTTTTTCCAAAGTAACTAAAAAAATATTTTTTTTTCCAAAGTAACAAAAAAAATATTTTTTTTTCCAAAGTAACTAAAAAAATATTTTTTTTTTCCAAAGTAACTAAAAAAATATTTTTTTTTCCAAAGTAACTAAAAAAATATTTTTTTTTCCAAAGTAACTAAAAAAATATATTTTTTTTCCAAAGTAACTAAAAAAATATTTTTTTTTCCAAAGTAACTAAAAAAATATATTTTTTTCCAAAGTAACTAAAAAAATATTTTTTTTTCCAAAGTAACTAAAAAAAATTTTTTTTTTCCAAAGTAACTAAAAAAATATTTTTTTTTCCAAAGAAACTAAAAAAATATTTTTTTTTCCAAAGTAACTAAAAAAATATTTTTTTTCCAAAGTAACTAAAAAGATAATTTGTTTTCCAAAGTAACTAAAAAAATATTTTTTTTCCAAAGTAACTAAAAAAATATTTTTTTTTCCAAAGTAACTAAAAAAATATTTTGTTTTCCAAAGTAACTAAAAAAATATTTTTTTTTCCAAAGTAACTAAAAAGATAATTTGTTTTCCAAAGTAACTAAAAAAATATTTTTTTTTCCAAAGTAACTAAAAAAATATTTTTTTTTCCAAAGAAACTAAAAAAATATTTTTTTTTCCAAAGTAACTAAAAAAATATTTTTTTTCCCAAAGTAACTAAAAAAATATTTTTTTTTCCAAAGTAACTAAAAAAATATTTTTTTTTCCAAAGTAACTAAAAAAATATTTTTTTTTCCAAAGTAACTAAAAAAACATTTTTTTTCCAAAGTAACTAACAAATTTTTTTTTTTCCAAAGTAACTAAAAAATTTTTTTTTTTTCCAAAGTAACTAAAAAATTATTTTTTTTTCCAAAGTAACTAAAAAATTTTTTTTTTTCCAAAGTAACTAAAAAATTTATTTTTTTTCCAAAGAAACTAAAAAAAAATTTTTTTTCCAAAGTAACTAAAAAAAAAAAATTTTTTCCAAAGAAACTAAAAAAAAATTTTTTTTTCCAAAGTAACTAAAAAATTTTTTTTTTTTCCAAAGTAACTAAAAAAATTTTTTTTTTCCAAAGTAACTAAAAAAATTTTTTTTTTTCCAAAGTAACTAAAAAAATATTTTTTTTCCAAAGTAACTAAAAAAATATTTTTTTTTCCAAAGTAACTAAAAAAAATTTTTTTTTTCCAAAGTAACTAAAAAAAAAATATTTTTTCCAAAGTAACTAAAAAAATATATTTTTTTCCAAAGTAACTAAAAAAATATATTTTTTTCCAAAGTAACTAAAAAAATAATTTTTTTTCCAAAGTAACTAAAAAAAATTTTTTTTTTCCAAAGTAACTAAAAAAATATTTTTTTTTTCCAAAGTAACTAAAAAAATATTTTTTTTTCCAAAGTAACTAAAAAAATATATTTTTTTTCCAAAGTAACTAAAAAAATATATTTTTTTTCCAAAGTAACTAAAAAAATATTTTTTTTTCCAAAGTAACTAAAAAAATATTTTTTTTTCCAAAGTAACTAAAAAAATATTTTTTTTTCCAAAGTAACTAAAAAAATATTTTTTTTCCAAAGTAACTAAAAAAATATTTTTTTTTCCAAAGTAACTAAAAAAATTTTTTTTTTCCAAAGTAACTAAAAAAAAATTTTTTTTTCCAAAGTAACTAAAAAAATATTTTTTTTTCCAAAGTAACTAAAAAAATATTTTTTTTCCAAAGTAACTAAAAAAATATTTTTTTTTCCAAAGTAACTAAAAAAATATTTTTTTTCCAAAGTAACTAAAAAAATATTTTTTTTTCCAAAGTAACTAAAAAAATATTTTTTTTTCCAAAGTAACTAAAAAAATATTTTTTTTCCAAAGAAACTAAAAAAATATTTTTTTTTCCAAAGTAACTAAAAAAATATTTTTTTTTCCAAAGTAACTAAAAAAATATTTTTTTTCCAAAGTAACTAAAAAAATATTTTTTTTTCCAAAGTAACTAAAAAAATATTTTTTTTTCCAAAGTAACTAAAAAAATATTTTTTTTTCCAAAGAAACTAAAAAAATATTTTTTTTTCCAAAGTAACTAAAAAAATATTTTTTTTCCAAAGTAACTAAAAAAATATTTTTTTTTCCAAAGTAACTAAAAAAATATTTTTTTTTCCAAAGTAACTAAAAAAATATTTTTTTTTCCAAAGAAACTAAAAAAAATTTTTTTTTTCCAAAGTAACTAAAAAAATATTTTTTTTTCCAAAGTAACTAAAAAAATATTTTTTTTCCAAAGTAACTAAAAAAATATTTTTTTTTCCAAAGTAACTAAAAAAATATTTTTTTTCCAAAGTAACTAAAAAAATATTTTTTTTTCCAAAGAAACTAAAAAAATATTTTTTTTTCCAAAGTAACTAAAAAAATATTTTTTTTTCCAAAGTAACTAAAAAAATATTTTCTTTTCCAAAGTAACTAAAAAAATATTTTTTTTTCCAAAGTAACTAAAAAAATATTTTTTTTCCAAAGTAACTAAAAAAATATTTTTTTTTCCAAAGTAACTAAAAAAATATTTTTTTTTCCAAAGTAACTAAAAAAATATTTTTTTTTCCAAAGAAACTAAAAAAATATTTTTTTTCCAAAGTAACTAAAAAGATAATTTGTTTTCCAAAGTAACTAAAAAAATATTTTTTTTCCAAAGTAACTAAAAAAATATTTTTTTTTCCAAAGTAACTAAAAAAATATTTTTTTTTCCAAAGTAACTAAAAAATTTTTTTTTTCCAAAGTAACTAAAAAAATTTTTTTTTTCCAAAGTAACTAAAAAAATTTTTTTTTTCCAAAGTAACTAAAAAAATTTTTTTTTTCCAAAGTAACTAAAAAAATTTTTTTTTTCCAAAGTAACTAAAAAAAAATTTTTTTTTTCCAAAGTAACTAAAAATTTTTTTTTTTTTCCAAAGTAACTAAAAAAATATTTTTTTTTCCAAAGTAACTAAAAAAATATTTTTTTTCCAAAGAAACTAAAAAAATATTTTTTTTTCCAAAGTAACTAAAAAAATATTTTTTTTTCCAAAGTAACTAAAAAAATATTTTTTTTTCCAAAGTAACTAAAAAAATATTTTTTTTTCCAAAGTAACTAAAAAAATATTTTTTTTTCCAAAGAAACTAAAAAAATATTTTTTTTTCCAAAGTAACTAAAAAAATATTTTTTTTTCCAAAGTAACTAAAAAAATATTTTTTTTTCCAAAGTAACTAAAAAAATATTTTTTTTTCCAAAGTAACTAAAAAAATATTTTTTTTTCCAAAGTAACTAAAAAAACATTTTTTTTCCAAAGTAACTAAAAAAAAAATTTTTTTTCCAAAGTAACTAAAAAATTTTTTTTTTTCCAAAGTAACTAAAAAAATTATTTTTTTTCCAAAGTAACTAAAAAAATATTTTTTTTTCCAAAGTAACTAAAAAAATATTTTTTTTTCCAAAGTAACTAAAAAAATATTTTTTTTTCCAAAGAAACTAAAAAAATATTTTTTTTTTCCAAAGTAACTAAAAATTTTTTTTTTTTTCCAAAGAAACTAAAAAAATATTTTTTTTTCCAAAGTAACTAAAAAATATTTTTTTTCCAAAGTAACTAAAAAAATATTTTTTTTTCCAAAGTAACTAAAAAAATATTTTTTTTTCCAAAGTAACTAAAAAAATATTTTTTTTTCCAAAGTAACTAAAAAAATATTTTTTTTTCCAAAGTGACTAAAACAATATTTTTTTTTCCAAAGTAACTAAAAAAATATTTTTTTTCCAAAGTAACTAAAAAAATATTTTTTTTTCCAAAGTAACTAAAAAAATATTTTTTTTTCCAAAGTAACTAAAAAAATATTTTTTTTCCAAAGTAACTAAAAAAATATTTTTTTTTCCAAAGTAACTAAAAAAATATTTTTTTTTCCAAAGTAACTAAAAAAATATTTTTTTTTCCAAAGAAACTAAAAAAATATTTTTTTTTCCAAAGTAACTAAAAAAATATTTTTTTTCCAAAGTAACTAAAAAAATATTTTTTTTTCCAAAGTAACTAAAAAAATATTTTTTTTTCCAAAGTAACTAAAAAAATATTTTTTTTTCCGAAGAAACGAAAAAAAAATTTTTTTTTCCAAAGTAACTAAAAAAATATTTTTTTTTCCAAAGTAACTAAAAAAATATTTTTTTTCCAAAGTAACTAAAAAAATATTTTTTTTTCCAAAGTAACTAAAAAAATATTTTTTTTTCCAAAGTAACTAAAAAAATATTTTTTTTTCCAAAGAAACTAAAAAAATATTTTTTTTTCCAAAGTAACTAAAAAAATATATTTTTTTCCAAAGTAACTAAAAAAATATTTTCTTTTCCAAAGTAACTAAAAAAATATTTTTTTTTCCAAAGTAACTAAAAAAATATTTTTTTTCCAAAGTAACTAAAAAAATATTTTTTTTTCCAAAGTAACTAAAAAAATATTTTTTTTTCCAACGTAACTAAAAAAATATTTTTTTTTCCAAAGAAACTAAAAAAATATTTTTTTTTCCAAAGTAACTAAAAAAATATTTTTTTTTCCAAAGTAACTAAAAAAATATTTTCTTTTCCAAAGTAACTAAAAAAATATTTTTTTTCCAAAGTAACTAAAAAGATAATTTGTTTTCCAAAGTAACTAAAAAAATATTTTTTTTCCAAAGTAACTAAAAAAATATTTTTTTTTCCAAAGTAACTAAAAAAATATTTTGTTTTCCAAAGTAACTAAAAAAATATTTTTTTTTCCAAAGTAACTAAAAAAATATTTTCTTTTCCAAAGTAACTAAAAAAATATTTTTTTTTCCAAAGTAACTAAAAAGATAATTTGTTTTCCAAAGTAACTAAAAAAATATTTTTTTTTCCAAAGTAACTAAAAAAATATTTTTTTTTCCAAAGAAACTAAAAAAATATTTTTTTTTCCAAAGTAACTAAAAAAATATTTTTTTTCCCAAAGTAACTAAAAAAATATTTTTTTTTCCAAAGTAACTAAAAAAATATTTTTTTTTCCAAAGTAACTAAAAAAATTTTTTTTTTTCCAAAGAAACTAAAAAAATATTTTTTTTTCCAAAGTAACTAAAAAAATATTTTTTTTTCCAAAGTAACTAAAAAAATATTTTTTTTCCAAAGTAACTAAAAAAATATATTTTTTTCCAAAGTAACTAAAAAAATATTTTTTTTTCCAAAGTAACTAAAAAAATATTTTTTTTTCCAAAGAAACTAAAAAAATATTTTTTTTTCCAAAGTAACTAAAAAAATATTTTTTTTCCAAAGTAACTAAAAAAATATTTTTTTTTCCAAAGTAACTAAAAAAATATTTTTTTTTCCAAAGTAACTAAAAAAATATTTTTTTTCCAAAGAAACTAAAAAAATATTTTTTTTTCCAAAGTAACTAAAAAAATATTTTTTTTTCCAAAGTAACTAAAAAAATATTTTTTTTCCAAAGTAACTAAAAAAATATTTTTTTTTCCAAAGTAACTAAAAAAATATTTTTTTTTCCAAAGTAACTAAAAAAATATTTTTTTTTCCAAAGAAACTAAAAAAATATTTTTTTTTCCAAAGTAACTAAAAAAATATTTTTTTTTCCAAAGTAACTAAAAAAATATTTTCTTTTCCAAAGTAACTAAAAAAATATTTTTTTTTCCAAAGTAACTAAAAAAATATTTTTTTTCCAAAGTAACTAAAAAAATATTTTTTTTTCCAAAGTAACTAAAAAAAATTTTTTTTTTCCAAAGTAACTAAAAAAATATTTTTTTTTCCAAAGAAACTAAAAAAATATTTTTTTTTCCAAAGTAACTAAAAAAAAATTTTTTTTTCCAAAGTAACTAAAAAAATATTTTCTTTTCCAAAGTAACTAAAAAAATATTTTTTTTCCAAAGTAACTAAAAAGATAATTTGTTTTCCAAAGTAACTAAAAAAATATTTTTTTTCCAAAGTAACTAAAAAAATATTTTTTTTTCCAAAGTAACTAAAAAAATATTTTGTTTTCCAAAGTAACTAAAAAAATATTTTTTTTTCCAAAGTAACTAAAAAAATATTTTCTTTTCCAAAGTAACTAAAAAAATATTTTTTTTTCCAAAGTAACTAAAAAGATAATTTGTTTTCCAAAGTAACTAAAAAAATATTTTTTTTTCCAAAGTAACTAAAAAAATATTTTTTTTTCCAAAGAAACTAAAAAAATATTTTTTTTTCCAAAGTAACTAAAAAAATATTTTTTTTCCCAAAGTAACTAAAAAAATATTTTTTTTTCCAAAGTAACTAAAAAAATATTTTTTTTTCCAAAGTAACTAAAAAAACATTTTTTTTCCAAAGTAACTAACAAATTTTTTTTTTTCCAAAGTAACTAAAAAAATTTTTTTTTTTCCAAAGTAACTAAAAAATTATTTTTTTTTCCAAAGTAACTAAAAAATTTTTTTTTTTCCAAAGTAACTAAAAAATTTATTTTTTTTCCAAAGAAACTAAAAAAATTTTTTTTTTCCAAAGTAACTAAAAAAAAAAAAATTTTTCCAAAGAAACTAAAAAAAATTTTTTTTTTCCAAAGTAACTAAAAAATTTTTTTTTTTTCCAAAGTAACTAAAAAAATTTTTTTTTTTCCAAAGTAACTAAAAAAATTTTTTTTTTTCCAAAGTAACTAAAAAAATATTTTTTTTCCAAAGTAACTAAAAAAATATTTTTTTTTCCAAAGTAACTAAAAAAAAATTTTTTTTTCCAAAGTAACTAAAAAAAAAAATTTTTTTCCAAAGTAACTAAAAAAATATTTTTTTTCCAAAGTAACTAAAAAAATATTTTTTTTTCCAAAGTAACTAAAAAAATATATTTTTTTTCCAAAGTAACTAAAAAAATATTTTTTTTTCCAAAGTAACTAAAAAAATATTTTTTTTCCAAAGTAACTAAAAAAATATATTTTTTTTCCAAAGTAACTAAAAAAATATTTTTTTTTCCAAAGTAACTAAAAAAATATATTTTTTTTCCAAAGTAACTAAAAAAATATATTTTTTTCCAAAGTAACTAAAAAAATATTTTTTTTTCCAAAGAAACTAAAAAAAAATTTTTTTTTCCAAAGTAACTAAAAAATTTTTTTTTTTTCCAAAGTAACTAAAAAAATTTTTTTTTTTCCAAAGTAACTAAAAAAATTTTTTTTTTTCCAAAGTAACTAAAAAAATATTTTTTTTCCAAAGTAACTAAAAAAATATTTTTTTTTCCAAAGTAACTAAAAAAAAATTTTTTTTTCCAAAGTAACTAAAAAAAAAAATTTTTTTCCAAAGTAACTAAAAAAATATTTTTTTTCCAAAGTAACTAAAAAAATATTTTTTTTTCCAAAGTAACTAAAAAAATATATTTTTTTTCCAAAGTAACTAAAAAAATATTTTTTTTTCCAAAGTAACTAAAAAAATATTTTTTTTCCAAAGTAACTAAAAAAATATATTTTTTTTCCAAAGTAACTAAAAAAATATTTTTTTTTCCAAAGTAACTAAAAAAATATATTTTTTTTCCAAAGTAACTAAAAAAATATATTTTTTTCCAAAGTAACTAAAAAAATATTTTTTTTTCCAAAGTAACTAAAAAAATATTTTTTTTTTCCAAAGTAACTAAAAAAATATTTTTTTTTCCAAAGTAACTAAAAAAATATATTTTTTTCCAAAGTAACTAAAAAAATAATTTTTTTTCCAAAGTAACTAAAAAAATATTTTTTTTTCCAAAGTAACTAAAAAAATATTTTTTTTTCCAAAGTAACTAAAAAAATATTTTTTTTTCCAAAGTAACTAAAAAAATATTTTTTTTTCCAAAGTAACTAAAAAAATATTTTTTTTTCCAAAGTAACTAAAAAAATATTTTTTTTTCCAAAGTAACTAAAAAAATATTTTTTTTTTCCAAAGTAACTAAAAAAATATTTTTTTTTCCAAAGTAACTAAAAAAATATTTTTTTTCCAAAGTAACAAAAAAAATATTTTTTTTCCAAAGTAACTAAAAAAATATTTTTTTTTCCAAAGTAACAAAAAAAATATTTTTTTTTCCAAAGTAACTAAAAAAATATTTTTTTTTTCCAAAGTAACTAAAAAAATATTTTTTTTTCCAAAGTAACTAAAAAAATATTTTTTTTTCCAAAGTAACTAAAAAAATATATTTTTTTTCCAAAGTAACTAAAAAAATATTTTTTTTTCCAAAGTAACTAAAAAAATATATTTTTTTCCAAAGTAACTAAAAAAATATTTTTTTTTCCAAAGTAACTAAAAAAATTTTTTTTTTTCCAAAGTAACTAAAAAAATATTTTTTTTTCCAAAGAAACTAAAAAAATATTTTTTTTTCCAAAGTAACTAAAAAAATATTTTTTTTCCAAAGTAACTAAAAAGATAATTTGTTTTCCAAAGTAACTAAAAAAATATTTTTTTTCCAAAGTAACTAAAAAAATATTTTTTTTTCCAAAGTAACTAAAAAAATATTTTGTTTTCCAAAGTAACTAAAAAAATATTTTTTTTTCCAAAGTAACTAAAAAAATATTTTCTTTTCCAAAGTAACTAAAAAAATATTTTTTTTTCCAAAGTAACTAAAAAGATAATTTGTTTTCCAAAGTAACTAAAAAAATATTTTTTTTTCCAAAGTAACTAAAAAAATATTTTTTTTTCCAAAGAAACTAAAAAAATATTTTTTTTTCCAAAGTAACTAAAAAAATATTTTTTTTCCCAAAGTAACTAAAAAAATATTTTTTTTTCCAAAGTAACTAAAAAAATATTTTTTTTTCCAAAGTAACTAAAAAAATATTTTTTTTTCCAAAGTAACTAAAAAAACATTTTTTTTCCAAAGTAACTAACAAATTTTTTTTTTTCCAAAGTAACTAAAAAAATTTTTTTTTTTCCAAAGTAACTAAAAAATTATTTTTTTTTCCAAAGTAACTAAAAAATTTTTTTTTTTCCAAAGTAACTAAAAAATTTATTTTTTTTCCAAAGAAACTAAAAAAAAAATTTTTTTCCAAAGTAACTAAAAAAAAAAATTTTTTTCCAAAGAAACTAAAAAAAATTTTTTTTTTCCAAAGTAACTAAAAATTTTTTTTTTTTTCCAAAGTAACTAAAAAAATTTTTTTTTTTCCAAAGTAACTAAAAAAATTTTTTTTTTTCCAAAGTAACTAAAAAAATATTTTTTTTCCAAAGTAACTAAAAAAATATTTTTTTTTCCAAAGTAACTAAAAAAAAATTTTTTTTTCCAAAGTAACTAAAAAAAAAAAATTTTTTCCAAAGTAACTAAAAAAATATTTTTTTTCCAAAGTAACTAAAAAAATATTTTTTTTTCCAAAGTAACTAAAAAAATATATTTTTTTTCCAAAGTAACTAAAAAAATATTTTTTTTCCAAAGTAACTAAAAAAATATATTTTTTTTCCAAAGTAACTAAAAAAATATTTTTTTTTCCAAAGTAACTAAAAAAATATTTTTTTTCCAAAGTAACTAAAAAAATATATTTTTTTTCCAAAGTAACTAAAAAAATATTTTTTTTTCCAAAGTAACTAAAAAAATATATTTTTTTTCCAAAGTAACTAAAAAAATATATTTTTTTCCAAAGTAACTAAAAAAATATTTTTTTTTCCAAAGTAACTAAAAAAATATTTTTTTTTTCCAAAGTAACTAAAAAAATATATTTTTTTCCAAAGTAACTAAAAAAATATATTTTTTTCCAAAGTAACTAAAAAAATAATTTTTTTTCCAAAGTAACTAAAAAAATATTTTTTTTTCCAAAGTAACTAAAAAAATATTTTTTTTTCCAAAGTAACTAAAAAAATTTTTTTTTTTCCAAAGTAACTAAAAAAATATTTTTTTTTCCAAAGTAACTAAAAAAATATTTTTTTTTCCAAAGTAACTAAAAAAATATTTTTTTTCCAAAGTAACTAAAAAAATATTTTTTTTTCCAAAGTAACTAAAAAAATATTTTTTTTTCCAAAGTAACTAAAAAAATATTTTTTTTCCAAAGTAACAAAAAAAATATTTTTTTTCCAAAGTAACTAAAAAAATTTTTTTTTTTCCAAAGTAACAAAAAAAATATTTTTTTTTCCAAAGTAACTAAAAAAATATTTTTTTTTTCCAAAGTAACTAAAAAAATATTTTTTTTTCCAAAGTAACTAAAAAAATATTTTTTTTTCCAAAGTAACTAAAAAAATATATTTTTTTTCCAAAGTAACTAAAAAAATATTTTTTTTTCCAAAGTAACTAAAAAAATATATTTTTTTCCAAAGTAACTAAAAAAATATTTTTTTTTCCAAAGTAACTAAAAAAATATTTTTTTTTCCAAAGTAACTAAAAAAATATTTTTTTTCCAAAGTAACTAAAAAAATATTTTTTTTTCCAAAGTAACTAAAAAAATATTTTTTTTTCCAAAGTAACTAAAAAAATAATTTTTTTTCCAAAGTAACTAAAAAAATATTTTTTTTTCCAAAGTAACTAAAAAAATATTTTTTTTTCCAAAGTAACTAAAAAAATATTTTTTTTTCCAAAGTAACTAAAAAAAATATTTTTTTTTCCAAAGAAACTAAAAAAATATTTTTTTTCCAAAGTAACTAAAAAAATATTTTTTTCCCAAAGTAACTAAAAAAATATTTTTTTTTCCAAAGTAACTAAAAAAATATTTTTTTTCCAAAGTAACTAAAAAAATATTTTTTTTTCCAAAGTAACTAAAAAAATATTTTTTTTTCCAAAGTAACTAAAAAAATATTTTTTTTTCCAAAGAAACTAAAAAAATATTTTTTTTTCCAAAGTAACTAAAAAAATATTTTTTTTTCCAAAGTAACTAAAAAAATATTTTCTTTTCCAAAGTAACTAAAAAAATATTTTTTTTTCCAAAGTAACTAAAAAAATATTTTTTTTTCCAAAGTAACTAAAAAAATATTTTTTTTTCCAAAGAAACTAAAAAAATATTTTTTTTTCCAAAGTAACTAAAAAAATATTTTTTTTCCAAAGTAACTAAAAAAATATTTTTTTTTCCAAAGTAACTAAAAAAATATTTTTTTTTCCAAAGTAACTAAAAAAATATTTTTTTTTCCGAAGAAACGAAAAAAAATTTTTTTTTTCCAAAGTAACTAAAAAAATATTTTTTTTTCCAAAGTAACTAAAAAAATATTTTTTTTCCAAAGTAACTAAAAAAATATTTTTTTTTCCAAAGTAACTAAAAAAATATTTTTTTTTCCAAAGTAACTAAAAAAATATTTTTTTTTCCAAAGAAACTAAAAAAATATTTTTTTTTCCAAAGTAACTAAAAAAATATATTTTTTTCCAAAGTAACTAAAAAAATATTTTCTTTTCCAAAGTAACTAAAAAAATATTTTTTTTTCCAAAGTAACTAAAAAAATATTTTTTTTCCAAAGTAACTAAAAAAATATTTTTTTTTCCAAAGTAACTAAAAAAATATTTTTTTTTCCAAAGTAACTAAAAAAATATTTTTTTTTCCAAAGAAACTAAAAAAATATTTTTTTTTCCAAAGTAACTAAAAAAATATTTTTTTTTCCAAAGTAACTAAAAAAATATTTTCTTTTCCAAAGTAACTAAAAAAATATTTTTTTTCCAAAGTAACTAAAAAGATAATTTGTTTTCCAAAGTAACTAAAAAAATATTTTTTTTCCAAAGTAACTAAAAAAATATTTTTTTTTCCAAAGTAACTAAAAAAATATTTTGTTTTCCAAAGTAACTAAAAAAATATTTTTTTTTCCAAAGTAACTAAAAAAATATTTTCTTTTCCAAAGTAACTAAAAAAATATTTTTTTTTCCAAAGTAACTAAAAAGATAATTTGTTTTCCAAAGTAACTAAAAAAATATTTTTTTTTCCAAAGTAACTAAAAAAATATTTTTTTTTCCAAAGAAACTAAAAAAATATTTTTTTTTCCAAAGTAACTAAAAAAATATTTTTTTTCCCAAAGTAACTAAAAAAATATTTTTTTTTCCAAAGTAACTAAAAAAATATTTTTTTTTCCAAAGTAACTAAAAAATTTTTTTTTTTTCCAAAGAAACTAAAAAAATATTTTTTTTTCCAAAGAAACTAAAAAAATATTTTTTTTTCCAAAGTAACTAAAAAAATATTTTTTTTCCAAAGTAACTAAAAAAATATTTTTTTTTCCAAAGTAACTAAAAAAATATTTTTTTTTCCAAAGTAACTAAAAAAATATTTTTTTTTCCAAAGAAACTAAAAAAATATTTTTTTTTCCAAAGTAACTAAAAAAATATTTTTTTTTCCAAAGTAACTAAAAAAATATTTTTTTTTCCAAAGTAACTAAAAAAATATTTTTTTTCCAAAGTAACTAAAAAAATATTTTTTTTTCCAAAGTAACTAAAAAAATATTTTTTTTTCCAAAGTAACTAAAAAAATATTTTTTTTTCCAAAGAAACTAAAAAAATATTTTTTTTTCCAAAGTAACTAAAAAAATATTTTTTTTTCCAAAGTAACTAAAAAAATATTTTCTTTTCCAAAGTAACTAAAAAAATATTTTTTTTTCCAAAGTAACTAAAAAAATATTTTTTTTCCAAAGTAACTAAAAAAATATTTTTTTTTCCAAAGTAACTAAAAAAAATTTTTTTTTTCCAAAGTAACTAAAAAAATATTTTTTTTTCCAAAGAAACTAAAAAAATATTTTTTTTCCCAAAGTAACTAAAAAAATATTTTTTTTTCCAAAGTAACTAAAAAAATATTTTCTTTTCCAAAGTAACTAAAAAAATATTTTTTTTCCAAAGTAACTAAAAAGATAATTTGTTTTCCAAAGTAACTAAAAAAATATTTTTTTTCCAAAGTAACTAAAAAAATATTTTTTTTTCCAAAGTAACTAAAAAAATATTTTGTTTTCCAAAGTAACTAAAAAAATATTTTTTTTTCCAAAGTAACTAAAAAAATATTTTCTTTTCCAAAGTAACTAAAAAAATATTTTTTTTTCCAAAGTAACTAAAAAGATAATTTGTTTTCCAAAGTAACTAAAAAAATATTTTTTTTTCCAAAGTAACTAAAAAAATATTTTTTTTTCCAAAGAAACTAAAAAAATATTTTTTTTTCCAAAGTAACTAAAAAAATATTTTTTTTCCCAAAGTAACTAAAAAAATATTTTTTTTTCCAAAGTAACTAAAAAAATATTTTTTTTTCCAAAGTAACTAAAAAAATATTTTTTTTTCCAAAGTAACTAAAAAAACATTTTTTTTCCAAAGTAACTAACAAATTTTTTTTTTTCCAAAGTAACTAAAAAAATTTTTTTTTTTCCAAAGTAACTAAAAAATTATTTTTTTTTCCAAAGTAACTAAAAAATTATTTTTTTTCCAAAGTAACTAAAAAATTTATTTTTTTTCCAAAGAAACTAAAAAAAATTTTTTTTTCCAAAGTAACTAAAAAAAAAAAAATTTTTCCAAAGAAACTAAAAAAAATTTTTTTTTTCCAAAGTAACTAAAAATTTTTTTTTTTTTCCAAAGTAACTAAAAAAATTTTTTTTTTTCCAAAGTAACTAAAAAAATTTATTTTTTTCCAAAGTAACTAAAAAAATATTTTTTTTCCAAAGTAACTAAAAAAATATTTTTTTTTCCAAAGTAACTAAAAAAAATTTTTTTTTTCCAAAGTAACTAAAAAAAAAAAATTTTTTCCAAAGTAACTAAAAAAATATTTTTTTTCCAAAGTAACTAAAAAAATATTTTTTTTTCCAAAGTAACTAAAAAAATATATTTTTTTTCCAAAGTAACTAAAAAAATATTTTTTTTTCCAAAGTAACTAAAAAAATATTTTTTTTCCAAAGTAACTAAAAAAATATATTTTTTTTCCAAAGTAACTAAAAAAATATTTTTTTTTCCAAAGTAACTAAAAAAATATATTTTTTTTCCAAAGTAACTAAAAAAATATATTTTTTTCCAAAGTAACTAAAAAAATATTTTTTTTTCCAAAGTAACTAAAAAAATATTTTTTTTTTCCAAAGTAACTAAAAAAATATTTTTTTTTCCAAAGTAACTAAAAAAATATATTTTTTTCCAAAGTAACTAAAAAAATAATTTTTTTTCCAAAGTAACTAAAAAAATATTTTTTTTTCCAAAGTAACTAAAAAAATATTTTTTTTTCCAAAGTAACTAAAAAAATATTTTTTTTTCCAAAGTAACTAAAAAAATATTTTTTTTTCCAAAGTAACTAAAAAAATATTTTTTTTTCCAAAGTAACTAAAAAAATATTTTTTTTTCCAAAGTAACTAAAAAAATATTTTTTTTTCCAAAGTAACTAAAAAAATATTTTTTTTTCCAAAGTAACTAAAAAAATATTTTTTTTCCAAAGTAACAAAAAAAATATTTTTTTTCCAAAGTAACTAAAAAAATATTTTTTTTTCCAAAGTAACAAAAAAAATATTTTTTTTTCCAAAGTAACTAAAAAAATATTTTTTTTTTCCAAAGTAACTAAAAAAATATTTTTTTTTCCAAAGTAACTAAAAAAATATTTTTTTTTCCAAAGTAACTAAAAAAATATATTTTTTTTCCAAAGTAACTAAAAAAATATTTTTTTTTCCAAAGTAACTAAAAAAATATATTTTTTTCCAAAGTAACTAAAAAAATATTTTTTTTTCCAAAGTAACTAAAAAAATATTTTTTTTTCCAAAGTAACTAAAAAAATATTTTTTTTCCAAAGTAACTAAAAAAATATTTTTTTTTCCAAAGTAACTAAAAAAATATTTTTTTTTCCAAAGTAACTAAAAAAATAATTTTTTTTCCAAAGTAACTAAAAAAATATTTTTTTTTCCAAAGTAACTAAAAAAATATTTTTTTTTCCAAAGTAACTAAAAAAATATTTTTTTTTCCAAAGTAACTAAAAAAATATTTTTTTTTCCAAAGTAACTAAAAAAATATTTTTTTTTCCAAAGAAACTAAAAAAATATTTTTTTTTCCAAAGTAACTAAAAAAATATTTTTTTTTCCAAAGTAACTAAAAAAATATTTTCTTTTCCAAAGTAACTAAAAAAATATTTTTTTTTCCAAAGTAACTAAAAAGATAATTTGTTTTCCAAAGTAACTAAAAAAATATTTTTTTTCCAAAGTAACTAAAAAAATATTTTTTTTCCCAAAGTAACTAAAAAAATATTTTGTTTTCCAAAGTAACTAAAAAAATATTTTTTTTTCCAAAGTAACTAAAAAAATATTTTCTTTTCCAAAGTAACTAAAAAAATATTTTTTTTTCCAAAGTAACTAAAAAGATAATTTGTTTTCCAAAGTAACTAAAAAAATATTTTTTTTTCCAAAGTAACTAAAAAAATATTTTTTTTTCCAAAGAAACTAAAAAAATATTTTTTTTCCCAAAGTAACTAAAAAAATATTTTTTTTCCCAAAGTAACTAAAAAAATATTTTTTTTTCCAAAGTAACTAAAAAAATATTTTTTTTCCCAAAGTAACTAAAAAAATATTTTTTTTTCCAAAGTAACTAAAAAAACATTTTTTTTCCAAAGTAACTAAAAAATTTTTTTTTTTCCAAAGTAACTAAAAATTTTTTTTTTTTTCCAAAGTAACTAAAAAAAATTTTTTTTTCCAAAGAAACTAAAAAAATTTTTTTTTTCCAAAGTAACTAAAAAATTTTTTTTTTTTCCAAAGAAACTAAAAAATTTTTTTTTTTCCAAAGTAACTAAAAAAAAAAAATTTTTCCAAAGAAACTAAAAATTTTTTTTTTTTTCCAAAGTAACTAAAAAATTTTTTTTTTTCCAAAGTAACTAAAAAAATATTTTTTTTTCCAAAGTAACTAAAAAAATATTTTTTTTTCCAAAGTAACTAAAAAAATATTTTTTTTTCCAAAGAAACTAAAAAAATATTTTTTTTTCCAAAGTAACTAAAAAAATATTTTTTTTTCCAAAGTAACTAAAAAAATATTTTCTTTTCCAAAGTAACTAAAAAAATATTTTTTTTTCCAAAGTAACTAAAAAAATATTTTTTTTCCAAAGTAACTAAAAAAATATTTTTTTTTCCAAAGTAACTAAAAAAATATTTTTTTTTCCAAAGTAACTAAAAAAATATTTTTTTTTCCAAAGAAACTAAAAAAATAATTTTTTTTCCAAAGTAACTAAAAAAATATTTTTTTTTCCAAAGTAACTAAAAAGATAATTTGTTTTCCAAAGTAACTAAAAAAATATTTTTTTTTCCAAAGTAACTAAAAAAATATTTTTTTTTCCAAAGAAACTAAAAAAATATTTTTTTTTCCAAAGTAACTAAAAAAATATTTTTTTTCCCAAAGTAACTAAAAAAATATTTTTTTTTCCAAAGTAACTAAAAAAATATTTTTTTTTCCAAAGTAACTAAAAAAATATTTTTTTTTCCAAAGTAACTAAAAAAACATTTTTTTTCCAAAGTAACTAAAAAAAATTTTTTTTTCCAAAGTAACTAAAAAAAATTTTTTTTTTCCAAAGTAACTAAAAAATTTATTTTTTTTCCAAAGTAACTAAAAAAAATTTTTTTTTCCAAAGTAACTAAAAAATATTTTTTTTTTCCAAAGAAACTAAAAAATTTTTTTTTTTCCAAAGTAACTAAAAAAAATTTTTTTTTCCAAAGAAACTAAAAAAATATTTTTTTTTCCAAAGTAACTAAAAAAATATTTTTTTTTCCAAAGTAACTAAAAAAATATTTTCTTTTCCAAAGTAACTAAAAAAATATTTTTTTTTCCAAAGTAACTAAAAAAATATTTTTTTTTCCAAAGTAACTAAAAAAATATTTTTTTTCCAAAGTAACTAAAAAAATATTTTTTTTTCCAAAGTAACTAAAAAAATATTTTTTTTTCCAAAGTAACTAAAAAAATATTTTTTTTTCCAAAGAAACTAAAAAAATATTTTTTTTTCCAAAGTAACTAAAAAAATATATTTTTTTTCCAAAGTAACTAAAAAAATATTTTCTTTTCCAAAGTAACTAAAAAAATATTTTTTTTTCCAAAGTAACTAAAAAGATAATTTGTTTTCCAAAGTAACTAAAAAAATATTTTTTTTCCAAAGTAACTAAAAAAATATTTTTTTTCCCAAAGTAACTAAAAAAATATTTTGTTTTCCAAAGTAACTAAAAAAATATTTTTTTTTCCAAAGTAACTAAAAAAATATTTTCTTTTCCAAAGTAACTAAAAAAATATTTTTTTTTCCAAAGTAACTAAAAAGATAATTTGTTTTCCAAAGTAACTAAAAAAATATTTTTTTTTCCAAAGTAACTAAAAAAATATTTTTTTTTCCAAAGAAACTAAAAAAATATTTTTTTTTCCAAAGTAACTAAAAAAATATTTTTTTTCCCAAAGTAACTAAAAAAATATTTTTTTTTCCAAAGTAACTAAAAAAATATTTTTTTTTCCAAAGTAACTAAAAAAATATTTTTTTTTCCAAAGTAACTAAAAAAACATTTTTTTTCCAAAGTAACTAAAAAAAATTTTTTTTTCCAAAGTAACTAAAAAAAAATTTTTTTTTCCAAAGTAACTAAAAAATTTATTTTTTTTCCAAAGTAACTAAAAAATTTTTTTTTTTCCAAAGTAACTAAAAAATATTTTTTTTTTCCAAAGAAACTAAAAAAAAAATTTTTTTCCAAAGTAACTAAAAAAAAAAAAAATTTTCCAAAGAAACTAAAAAAAATTTTTTTTTTCCAAAGTAACTAAAAATTTTTTTTTTTTCCAAAGTAACTAAAAAAATATTTTTTTTTCCAAAGTAACTAAAAAAATATTTTTTTTTCCAAAGTAACTAAAAAAATATTTTTTTTTTCCAAAGTAACTAAAAAAATATTTTTTTTCCAAAGTAACTAAAAAAATATTTTTTTTCCAAAGTAACTAAAAAAATATTTTTTTTTCCAAAGTAACTAAAAAAATATTTTTTTTTCCAAAGTAACTAAAAAAATATATTTTTTTTCCAAAGTAACTAAAAAAAAATATTTTTTTCCAAAGTAACTAAAAAAATATTTTTTTTTCCAAAGTAACTAAAAAAATATATTTTTTTTCCAAAGTAACTAAAAAAATTTTTTTTTTTCCAAAGTAACTAAAAAAATAATTTTTTTTCCAAAGTAACTAAAAAAATATTTTTTTTTCCAAAGTAACTAAAAAAATATTTTTTTTTCCAAAGTAACTAAAAAAATATTTTTTTTTCCAAAGTAACTAAAAAAATATTTTTTTTTCCAAAGTAACTAAAAAAATATATTTTTTTTCCAAAGTAACTAAAAAAATATTTTTTTTTCCAAAGTAACTAAAAAAATATTTTTTTTTCCAAAGTAACTAAAAAAATATTTTTTTTTCCAAAGTAACTAAAAAAATATTTTTTTTTCCAAAGTAACTAAAAAATATTTTTTTTCCAAAGTAACTAAAAAAATATTTTTTTTTCCAAAGTAACTAAAAAAATAATTTTTTTTCCAAAGTAACTAAAAAAATATTTTTTTTTCCAAAGTAACTAAAAAAATATTTTTTTTTCCAAAGTAACTAAAAAAATATTTTTTTTTCCAAAGTAACTAAAAAATATATTTTTTTTCCAAAGTAACTAAAAATATATTTTTTTTTCCAAAGTAACTAAAAAAATTTTTTTTTTTCCAAAGTAACTAAAAAAATATATTTTTTTTCCAAAGTAACTAAAAAAATATTTTTTTTCCCAAAGTAACTAAAAAAATATTTTTTTTTCCAAAGTAACTAAAAAAATATTTTTTTTTCCAAAGTAACTAAAAAAATATTTTTTTTTCCAAAGTAACTAAAAAAATATTTTTTTTCCAAAGTAACTAAAAAAATATTTTTTTTTCCAAAGTAACTAAAAAAATTTTTTTTTTTCCAAAGTAACTAAAAAAATTTTTTTTTTCCAAAGTAACTAAAAAAATATTTTTTTTTCCAAAGAAACTAAAAAAAATTTTTTTTTTCCAAAGTAACTAAAAAAATATTTTTTTTTCCAACGTAACTAAAAAAATATTTTCTTTTCCAAAGTAACTAAAAAAATATTTTTTTTTCCAAAGTAACTAAAAAGATAATTTGTTTTCCAAAGTAACTAAAAAAATATTTTTTTTCCAAAGTAACTAAAAAAATATTTTTTTTTCCAAAGTAACTAAAAAAATATTTTGTTTTCCAAAGTAACTAAAAAAATATTTTTTTTCCAAAGTAACTAAAAAAATATTTTCTTTTCCAAAGTAACTAAAAAAATATTTTTTTTTCCAAAGTAACTAAAAAGATAATTTGTTTTCCAAAGTAACTAAAAAAATATTTTTTTTTCCAAAGTAACTAAAAAAATATTTTTTTTTCCAAAGAAACTAAAAAAATATTTTTTTTTCCAAAGTAACTAAAAAAATATTTTTTTTCCCAAAGTAACTAAAAAAATATTTTTTTTTCCAAAGAAACTAAAAAAATAATTTTTTTTCCAAAGTAACTAAAAAAATATTTTTTTTTCCAAAGTAACTAAAAAGATAATTTGTTTTCCAAAGTAACTAAAAAAATATTTTTTTTTCCAAAGTAACTAAAAAAATATTTTTTTTTCCAAAGAAACTAAAAAAATATTTTTTTTTCCAAAGTAACTAAAAAAATATTTTTTTTCCCAAAGTAACTAAAAAAATATTTTTTTTTCCAAAGTAACTAAAAAAATATTTTTTTTTCCAAAGTAACTAAAAAAATATTTTTTTTTCCAAAGTAACTAAAAAAACATTTTTTTTCCAAAGTAACTAAAAAAAATTTTTTTTTCCAAAGTAACTAAAAAAAATTTTTTTTTTCCAAAGTAACTAAAAAATTTATTTTTTTTCCAAAGTAACTAAAAAAAATTTTTTTTTCCAAAGTAACTAAAAAATATTTTTTTTTTCCAAAGAAACTAAAAAAAATTTTTTTTTCCAAAGTAACTAAAAAAATATTTTTTTTTCCAAAGAAACTAAAAAAATATTTTTTTTTCCAAAGTAACTAAAAAAATATTTTTTTTTCCAAAGTAACTAAAAAAATATTTTCTTTTCCAAAGTAACTAAAAAAATATTTTTTTTTCCAAAGTAACTAAAAAAATATTTTTTTTCCAAAGTAACTAAAAAAATATTTTTTTTTCCAAAGTAACTAAAAAAATATTTTTTTTTCCAAAGTAACTAAAAAAATATTTTTTTTTCCAAAGAAACTAAAAAAATATTTTTTTTTCCAAAGTAACTAAAAAAATATATTTTTTTTCCAAAGTAACTAAAAAAATATTTTCTTTTCCAAAGTAACTAAAAAAATATTTTTTTTTCCAAAGTAACTAAAAAGATAATTTGTTTTCCAAAGTAACTAAAAAAATATTTTTTTTCCAAAGTAACTAAAAAAATATTTTTTTTCCCAAAGTAACTAAAAAAATATTTTGTTTTCCAAAGTAACTAAAAAAATATTTTTTTTTCCAAAGTAACTAAAAAAATATTTTCTTTTCCAAAGTAACTAAAAAAATATTTTTTTTTCCAAAGTAACTAAAAAGATAATTTGTTTTCCAAAGTAACTAAAAAAATATTTTTTTTTCCAAAGTAACTAAAAAAATATTTTTTTTCCCAAAGTAACTAAAAAAATATTTTTTTTTCCAAAGTAACTAAAAAAATATTTTTTTTTCCAAAGTAACTAAAAAAATATTTTTTTTTCCAAAGTAACTAAAAAAACATTTTTTTTCCAAAGTAACTAAAAAATTTTTTTTTTTCCAAAGTAACTAAAAAAAAATTTTTTTTTCCAAAGTAACTAAAAAATTTATTTTTTTTCCAAAGTAACTAAAAAAATTTTTTTTTTCCAAAGTAACTAAAAAATATTTTTTTTTTCCAAAGAAACTAAAAAAAATTTTTTTTTCCAAAGTAACTAAAAAAAAAAAAAATTTTCCAAAGAAACTAAAAAAAATTTTTTTTTTCCAAAGTAACTAAAAAAATTTTTTTTTTTTCCAAAGTAACTAAAAAAATATTTTTTTTTCCAAAGTAACTAAAAAAATATTTTTTTTTCCAAAGTAACTAAAAAAATATTTTTTTTTCCAAAGTAACTAAAAAAATATTTTTTTTCCAAAGTAACTAAAAAAATATTTTTTTTTCCAAAGTAACTAAAAAAATATTTTTTTTTCCAAAGTAACTAAAAAAATATTTTTTTTTCCAAAGTAACTAAAAAAATATATTTTTTTTCCAAAGTAACTAAAAAAAAATATTTTTTTCCAAAGTAACTAAAAAAATATTTTTTTTTCCAAAGTAACTAAAAAAATATATTTTTTTTCCAAAGTAACTAAAAAAATTTTTTTTTTTCCAAAGTAACTAAAAAAATAATTTTTTTTCCAAAGTAACTAAAAAAATATTTTTTTTTCCAAAGTAACTAAAAAAATATTTTTTTTTCCAAAGTAACTAAAAAAATATTTTTTTTTCCAAAGTAACTAAAAAAATATTTTTTTTTCCAAAGTAACTAAAAAAATATATTTTTTTTCCAAAGTAACTAAAAAAATATTTTTTTTTCCAAAGTAACTAAAAAAATATTTTTTTTTCCAAAGTAACTAAAAAAATATTTTTTTTTCCAAAGTAACTAAAAAAATATTTTTTTTTCCAAAGTAACTAAAAAATATTTTTTTTCCAAAGTAACTAAAAAAATATTTTTTTTTCCAAAGTAACTAAAAAAATAATTTTTTTTCCAAAGTAACTAAAAAAATATTTTTTTTTCCAAAGTAACTAAAAAAATATTTTTTTTTCCAAAGTAACTAAAAAAATATTTTTTTTTCCAAAGTAACTAAAAAATATATTTTTTTTCCAAAGTAACTAAAAATATATTTTTTTTTCCAAAGTAACTAAAAAAATATTTTTTTTTCCAAAGTAACTAAAAAAATATATTTTTTTTCCAAAGTAACTAAAAAAATATTTTTTTTCCCAAAGTAACTAAAAAAATATTTTTTTTTCCAAAGTAACTAAAAAAATATTTTTTTTTCCAAAGTAACTAAAAAAATATTTTTTTTTCCAAAGTAACTAAAAAAATATTTTTTTTCCAAAGTAACTAAAAAAATATTTTTTTTTCCAAAGTAACTAAAAAAAATTTTTTTTTTCCAAAGTAACTAAAAAAAATTTTTTTTTTCCAAAGTAACTAAAAAAATATTTTTTTTTCCAAAGAAACTAAAAAAAATTTTTTTTTTCCAAAGTAACTAAAAAAATATTTTTTTTTCCAAAGTAACTAAAAAAATATTTTCTTTTCCAAAGTAACTAAAAAAATATTTTTTTTTCCAAAGTAACTAAAAAGATAATTTGTTTTCCAAAGTAACTAAAAAAATATTTTTTTTCCAAAGTAACTAAAAAAATATTTTTTTTTCCAAAGTAACTAAAAAAATATTTTGTTTTCCAAAGTAACTAAAAAAATATTTTTTTTCCAAAGTAACTAAAAAAATATTTTCTTTTCCAAAGTAACTAAAAAAATATTTTTTTTTCCAAAGTAACTAAAAAGATAATTTGTTTTCCAAAGTAACTAAAAAAATATTTTTTTTTCCAAAGTAACTAAAAAAATATTTTTTTTTCCAAAGAAACTAAAAAAATATTTTTTTTTCCAAAGTAACTAAAAAAATATTTTTTTTCCCAAAGTAACTAAAAAAATATTTTTTTTTCCAAAGTAACTAAAAAAATATTTTTTTTTCCAAAGTAACTAAAAAAATATTTTTTTTTCCAAAGTAACTAAAAAAACATTTTTTTTCCAAAGTAACTAAAAAATTATTTTTTTTCCAAAGTAACTAAAAAAATTTTTTTTTTTCCAAAGTAACTAAAAAATTTTTTTTTTTCCAAAGTAACTAAAAAAATATTTTTTTTCCAAAGTAACTAAAAAAATATTTTTTTTCCCAAAGTAACTAAAAAAATATTTTGTTTTCCAAAATAACTAAAAAAATATTTTTTTTTCCAAAGTAACTAAAAAAATATTTTCTTTTCCAAAGTAACTAAAAAAATATTTTTTTTTCCAAAGTAACTAAAAAGATAATTTGTTTTCCAAAGTAACTAAAAAAATATTTTTTTTTCCAAAGTAACTAAAAAAATATTTTTTTTTCCAAAGAAACTAAAAAAATATTTTTTTTTCCAAAGTAACTAAAAAAATATTTTTTTTTCCAAAGTAACTAAAAAAATATTTTTTTTTCCAAAGAAACTAAAAAAATATTTTTTTTTCCAAAGTAACTAAAAAAATATTTTTTTTCCCAAAGTAACTAAAAAAATATTTTTTTTTCCAAAGTAACTAAAAAAATATTTTTTTTTCCAAAGTAACTAAAAAAATATTTTTTTTTCCAAAGTAACTAAAAAAACATTTTTTTTCCAAAGTAACTAAAAAATTTTTTTTTTTCCAAAGTAACTAAAAAAATATTTTTTTTCCCAAAGTAACTAAAAAAATATTTTGTTTTCCAAAGTAACTAAAAAAATATTTTTTTTTCCAAAGTAACTAAAAAAATATTTTCTTTTCCAAAGTAACAAAAAAAATATTTTTTTTTCCAAAGTAACTAAAAAGATAATTTGTTTTCCAAAGTAACTAAAAAAATATTTTTTTTTCCAAAGTAACTAAAAAAATATTTTTTTTCCCAAAGTAACTAAAAAAATATTTTTTTTTCCAAAGTAACTAAAAAAATATTTTTTTTTCCAAAGTAACTAAAAAAATATTTTTTTTTCCAAAGTAACTAAAAAAACATTTTTTTTCCAAAGTAACTAAAAAATTATTTTTTTTCCAAAGTAACTAAAAAAAATTTTTTTTTTCCAAAGTAACTAAAAAATTTATTTTTTTTCCAAAGTAACTAAAAAAATTTTTTTTTTCCAAAGTAACTAAAAAATATTTTTTTTTTCCAAAGAAACTAAAAAAATTTTTTTTTTCCAAAGTAACTAAAAAAAAAAAAAATTTTCCAAAGAAACTAAAAAAATTTTTTTTTTTCCAAAGTAACTAAAAAATTTTTTTTTTTTCCAAAGTAACTAAAAAAATATTTTTTTTTCCAAAGTAACTAAAAAAATATTTTTTTTTCCAAAGTAACTAAAAAAATATTTTTTTTTCCAAAGTAACTAAAAAAATATTTTTTTTCCAAAGTAACTAAAAAAATATTTTTTTTTCCAAAGTAACTAAAAAAATATTTTTTTTTCCAAAGTAACTAAAAAAATATTTTTTTTTCCAAAGTAACTAAAAAAATATATTTTTTTTCCAAAGTAACTAAAAAAAAATATTTTTTTCCAAAGTAACTAAAAAAATATTTTTTTTTCCAAAGTAACTAAAAAAATATATTTTTTTTCCAAAGTAACTAAAAAAAATTTTTTTTTTCCAAAGTAACTAAAAAAATATTTTTTTTTCCAAAGTAACTAAAAAAATATTTTTTTTCCAAAGTAACTAAAAAAATATTTTTTTTTCCAAAGTAACTAAAAAAATATTTTTTTTTCCAAAGTAACTAAAAAAATATTTTTTTTCCAAAGTAACTAAAAAAATATTTTTTTTTCCAAAGTAACTAAAAAAATATTTTTTTTTCCAAAGTAACTAAAAAAATATATTTTTTTTCCAAAGTAACTAAAAAAATATTTTTTTTTCCAAAGTAACTAAAAAAATATTTTTTTTTCCAAAGTAACTAAAAAATATTTTTTTTCCAAAGTAACTAAAAAAATATTTTTTTTTCCAAAGTAACTAAAAAAATAATTTTTTTTCCAAAGTAACTAAAAAAATATTTTTTTTTCCAAAGTAACTAAAAAAATATTTTTTTTTCCAAAGTAACTAAAAAAATATTTTTTTTTCCAAAGTAACTAAAAAATATATTTTTTTTCCAAAGTAACTAAAAATATATATTTTTTTCCAAAGTAACTAAAAAAATATTTTTTTTTCCAAAGTAACTAAAAAAATATATTTTTTTTCCAAAGTAACTAAAAAAATATTTTTTTTCCAAAGTAACTAAAAAAATATTTTTTTTTCCAAAGTAACTAAAAAAATAATTTTTTTTCCAAAGAAACTAAAAAAATTTTTTTTTTTTCCAAAGAAACTAAAAAAATATTTTTTTTTCCAAAGTAACTAAAAAAATATTTTTTTTCCCAAAGTAACTAAAAAAATATTTTTTTTTCCAAAGTAACTAAAAAAATATTTTTTTTTCCAAAGTAACTAAAAAAATATTTTTTTTTCCAAAGTAACTAAAAAAATATTTTTTTTCCAAAGTAACTAAAAAAATATTTTTTTTTCCAAAGTAACTAAAAAATTTTTTTTTTTTCCAAAGTAACTAAAAAAATATTTTTTTTTCCAAAGTAACTAAAAAAATATTTTTTTTTCCAAAGAAACTAAAAAAATATTTTTTTTTCCAAAGTAACTAAAAAAATATTTTTTTTTCCAAAGTAACTAAAAAAATATTTTCTTTTCCAAAGTAACTAAAAAAATATTTTTTTTTCCAAAGTAACTAAAAAGATAATTTGTTTTCCAAAGTAACTAAAAAAATATTTTTTTTCCAAAGTAACTAAAAAAATATTTTTTTTTCCAAAGTAACTAAAAAAATATTTTGTTTTCCAAAGTAACTAAAAAAATATTTTTTTTCCAAAGTAACTAAAAAAATATTTTCTTTTCCAAAGTAACTAAAAAAATATTTTTTTTTCCAAAGTAACTAAAAAGATAATTTGTTTTCCAAAGTAACTAAAAAAATATTTTTTTTTCCAAAGTAACTAAAAAAATATTTTTTTTTCCAAAGAAACTAAAAAAATATATTTTTTTCCAAAGTAACTAAAAAAATATTTTTTTTCCCAAAGTAACTAAAAAAATATTTTTTTTTCCAAAGTAACTAAAAAAATATTTTTTTTCCCAAAGTAACTAAAAAAATATTTTTTTTTCCAAAGTAACTAAAAAAACATTTTTTTTCCAAAGTAACTAAAAAATTATTTTTTTTCCAAAGTAACTAAAAAAATTTTTTTTTTTCCAAAGTAACTAAAAATTTTTTTTTTTTCCAAAGTAACTAAAAAAATATTTTTTTTCCAAAGTAACTAAAAAAATATTTTTTTTCCCAAAGTAACTAAAAAAATATTTTGTTTTCCAAAATAACTAAAAAAATATTTTTTTTTCCAAAGTAACTAAAAAAATATTTTCTTTTCCAAAGTAACTAAAAAAATATTTTTTTTTCCAAAGTAACTAAAAAGATAATTTGTTTTCCAAAGTAACTAAAAAAATATTTTTTTTTCCAAAGTAACTAAAAAAATATTTTTTTTTCCAAAGAAACTAAAAAAATATTTTTTTTTCCAAAGTAACTAAAAAAATATTTTTTTTCCCAAAGTAACTAAAAAAATATTTTTTTTTCCAAAGTAACTAAAAAAATATTTTTTTTTCCAAAGTAACTAAAAAAATATTTTTTTTTCCAAAGTAACTAAAAAAACATTTTTTTTCCAAAGTAACTAAAAAAATTTTTTTTTTCCAAAGTAACTAAAAAAATTTTTTTTTTTCCAAAGTAACTAAAAAATTAATTTTTTTTCCAAAGTAACTAAAAAAAATTTTTTTTTCCAAAGTAACTAAAAAATATTTTTTTTTTCCAAAGAAACTAAAACAAATTTTTTTTTCCAAAGTAACTAAAAAAAAAAAAAAATTTCCAAAGAAACTAAAAAAATTTTTTTTTTTCCAAAGTAACTAAAATTTTTTTTTTTTTTCCAAAGTAACTAAAAAAATATTTTTTTTTCCAAAGTAACTAAAAAAATATTTTTTTTTCCAAAGTAACTAAAAAAATATTTTTTTTTCCAAAGTAACTAAAAAAATATTTTTTTTCCAAAGTAACTAAAAAAATATTTTTTTTTCCAAAGTAACTAAAAAAATATTTTTTTTTCCAAAGTAACTAAAAAAATATTTTTTTTTCCAAAGTAACTAAAAAAATATATTTTTTTTCCAAAGTAACTAAAAAAAAATATTTTTTTCCAAAGTAACTAAAAAAATATTTTTTTTTCCAAAGTAACTAAAAAAATATATTTTTTTTCCAAAGTAACTAAAAAAATATTTTATTTTCCAAAGTAACTAAAAAAATATATTTTTTTCCAAAGTAACTAAAAAAATATTTTTTTTTCCAAAGTAACTAAAAAAATATTTTTTTTTCCAAAGTAACTAAAAAAATATATTTTTTTCCAAAGTAACTAAAAAAATATTTTTTTTTCCAAAGTAACTAAAAAAATATATTTTTTTTCCAAAGTAACTAAAAAAATATTTTTTTTTCCAAAGTAACTAAAAAAATATTTTTTTTTCCAAAGTAACTAAAAAAATATTTTTTTTTCCAAAGTAACTAAAAAAATATTTTTTTTTCCAAAGTAACTAAAAAATATTTTTTTTCCAAAGTAACTAAAAAAATATTTTTTTTCCCAAAGTAACTAAAAAAATAATTTTTTTTCCAAAGTAACTAAAAAAATATTTTTTTTTCCAAAGTAACTAAAAAAATATTTTTTTTTCCAAAGTAACTAAAAAAATATTTTTTTTTCCAAAGTAACTAAAAAATATATTTTTTTTCCAAAGTAACTAAAAAAATATTTTTTTTTCCAAAGTAACTAAAAAAATATTTTTTTTTCCAAAGTAACTAAAAAAATATATTTTTTTTCCAAAGTAACTAAAAAAATATTTTTTTTCCAAAGTAACTAAAAAAATATTTTTTTTTCCAAAGTAACTAAAAAAATAATTTTTTTTCCAAAGTAACTAAAAAAAATTTTTTTTTTTCCAAAGAAACTAAAAAAATATTTTTTTTCCAAAGTAACTAAAAAAATATTTTTTTTCCCAAAGTAACTAAAAAAATATTTTTTTTTCCAAAGTAACTAAAAAAATATTTTTTTTCCCAAAGTAACTAAAAAAATATTTTTTTTTCCAAAGTAACTAAAAAAATATTTTTTTTCCAAAGTAACTAAAAAAATATTTTTTTTTCCAAAGTAACTAAAAAAAATTTTTTTTTTCCAAAGTAACTAAAAAAATATTTTTTTTTCCAAAGTAACTAAAAAAATATTTTTTTTTCCAAAGAAACTAAAAAAATATTTTTTTTTCCAAAGTAACTAAAAAAATATTTTTTTTTCCAAAGTAACTAAAAAAATATTTTCTTTTCCAAAGTAACTAAAAAAATATTTTTTTTTCCAAAGTAACTAAAAAGATAATTTGTTTTCCAAAGTAACTAAAAAAATATTTTTTTTCCAAAGTAACTAAAAAAATATTTTTTTTTCCAAAGTAACTAAAAAAATATTTTGTTTTCCAAAGTAACTAAAAAAATATTTTTTTTCCAAAGTAACTAAAAAAATATTTTCTTTTCCAAAGTAACTAAAAAAATATTTTTTTTTCCAAAGTAACTAAAAAGATAATTTGTTTTCCAAAGTAACTAAAAAAATATTTTTTTTCCAAAGTAACTAAAAAAATATTTTTTTTTCCAAAGAAACTAAAAAAATATTTTTTTTTCCAAAGTAACTAAAAAAATATTTTTTTTCCCAAAGTAACTAAAAAAATATTTTTTTTTCCAAAGTAACTAAAAAAATATTTTTTTTTCCAAAGTAACAAAAAAAATATTTTTTTTTCCAAAGTAACTAAAAAAACATTTTTTTTCCAAAGTAACTAAAAAAATATTTTTTTTCCAAAGTAACTAAAAAAAATTTTTTTTTTCCAAAGTAACTAAAATTTTTTTTTTTTCCAAAGTAACTAAAAAAATATTTTTTTTCCAAAGTAACTAAAATTTTTTTTTTTTTTCCAAAGAAACTAAAAAAAAATTTTTTTTCCAAAGTAACTAAAAAAAAAAAATTTTCCCAAAGAAACTAAAAAAAAATTTTTTTTCCCAAAGTAACTAAAATTTTTTTTTTTTTTCCAAAGTAACTAAAAAAATTTTTTTTTTTCCAAAGTAACTAAAAAAATATTTTTTTTCCAAAGTAACTAAAAAAATATTTTTTTTCCAAAGTAACTAAAAAAATATTTTTTTTTCCAAAGTAACTAAAAAAATATTTTTTTTTCCAAAGTAACTAAAAAAAAAAATTTTTTTCCAAAGTAACTAAAAAAATATTTTTTTTCCAAAGTAACTAAAAAAATTTTTTTTTTCCAAAGTAACTAAAAAAATATATATTTTTTCCAAAGTAACTAAAAAAATATTTTTTTTTCCAAAGTAACTAAAAAAATATTTTTTTTTCCAAAGTAACTAAAAAAATATTTTTTTTTTCCAAAGTAACTAAAAAAATATTTTTTTTTCCAAAGTAACTAAAAAAATATATTTTTTTCCAAAGTAACTAAAAAAATATTTTTTTTTCCAAAGTAACTAAAAAAATATTTTTTTTTCCAAAGTAACTAAAAAAATATTTTTTTTCCAAAGTAACTAAAAAAATATTTTTTTTTCCAAAGTAACTAAAAAAATATTTTTTTTTCCAAAGTAACTAAAAAAATATTTTTTTTTCCAAAGTAACTAAAAAAATATTTTTTTTTCCAAAGTAACTAAAAAAATATTTTTTTTTCCAAAGTAACTAAAAAAAATTTTTTTTTTCCAAAGAAACTAAAAAAATATTTTTTTTCCAAAGTAACTAAAAAAATATTTTTTTTCCCAAAGTAACTAAAAAAATATTTTTTTTTCCAAAGTAACTAAAAAAATATTTTTTTTCCCAAAGTAACTAAAAAAATATTTTTTTTTCCAAAGTAACTAAAAAAATATTTTTTTTCCAAAGTAACTAAAAAGATAATTTGTTTTCCAAAGTAACTAAAAAAATATTTTTTTTCCAAAGTAACTAAAAAAATATTTTTTTTTCCAAAGTAACTAAAAAAATATTTTGTTTTCCAAAGTAACTAAAAAAATATTTTGTTTTCCAAAGTAACTAAAAAAATATTTTTTTTTCCAAAGTAACTAAAAAGATAATTTGTTTTCCAAAGTAACTAAAAAAATATTTTTTTTTCCAAAGTAACTAAAAAAATATTTTTTTTTCCAAAGAAACTAAAAAAATATTTTTTTTTCCAAAGTAACTAAAAAAATATTTTTTTTTCCAAAGTAACTAAAAAAATATTTTTTTTTCCAAAGTAACTAAAAAAATATTTTTTTTCCCAAAGTAACTAAAAAAATATTTTTTTTTCCAAAGTAACTAAAAAATTTTTTTTTTTCCAAAGAAACTAAAAAAAATTTTTTTTCCAAAGTAACTAAAAAAAATTTTTTTTTTCCAAAGTAACTAAAAAATTTTTTTTTTTTCCAAAGTAACTAAAAAAATTTTTTTTTTCCAAAGTAACTAAAAAAATATTTTTTTTTCCAAAGTAACTAAAAAAATATTTTTTTTTCCAAAGTAACTAAAAAAATATTTTTTTTTCCAAAGTAACTAAAAAAATATTTTTTTTCCAAAGTAACTAAAAAAATATTTTTTTTTCCAAAGTAACTAAAAAAATATATATTTTTTCCAAAGTAACTAAAAAAATATTTTTTTTTCCAAAGTAACTAAAAAAATAACTTTTTTTCCAAAGAAACTAAAAAAATATTTTTTTTTCCAAAGTAACTAAAAAAATATTTTTTTTTCCAAAGTAACTAAAAAAATATATTTTTTTTCCAAAGTAACTAAAAAAATATTTTTTTTTCCAAAGTAACTAAAAAAATATTTTTTTTTCCAAAGTAACTAAAAAAATATATTTTTTCCCAAAGTAACTAAAAAAATATTTTTTTTCCAAAGTAACTAAAAAAATAATTTTTTTTCCAAAGTAACTAAAAAAATATTTTTTTTTCCAAAGTAACTAAAAAAATATTTTTTTTTCCAAACTAAAAAAATATTTTTTTTTCCAAAGTAACTAAAAAAATATTTTTTTTCCCAAAGTAACTAAAAAAATATTTTTTTTTCCAAAGTAACTAAAAAAATATTTTTTTTTCCAAAGTAACTAAAAAAGTAACTTTTTTTCCAAAGAAACTAAAAAAATATTTTTTTTTCCAAAGTAACTAAAAATTTTTTTTTTTTTTCCAAAGTAACTAAAAAAAAATTTTTTTTTCCAAAGTAACTAAAAAAATATTTTTTTTTCCAAAGTAACTAAAAAAATATTTTTTTTTCCAAAGTAACTAAAAAAATATTTTTTTTTCCAAAGTAACTAAAAAAATATTTTTTTTTCCAAAGTAACTAAAAAAATATTTTTTTTTCCAAAGTAACTAAAAAAATATTTTTTTTTCCAAAGTAACTAAAAAAATATTTTTTTTCCAAAGTAACTAAAAAAGTAACTTTTTTTCCAAAGAAACTAAAAAAATATTTTTTTTTCCAAAGTAACTAAAACAATATTTTTTTTTCCAAAGTAACTAAAAAAATATTTTTTTTTCCAAAGTAACTAAAAAAATAATTTTTTTTCCAAAGTAACTAAAAAAATAATTTTTTTTCCAAAGTAACTAAAAAAATATTTTTTTTTCCAAAGTAACTAAAAAAATATTTTTTTTTCCAAAGTAACTAAAAAAATATTTTTTTTTCCAAAGTAACAAAAAAAATATTTTTTTTTCCAAAGTAACTAAAAAAATATTTTTTTTTCCAAAGTAACTAAAAAATTTTTTTTTTTCCAAAGTAACTAAAAAAAAATTTTTTTTTCCAAAGTAACTAAAAAAAATTTTTTTTTTCCAAAGTAACTAAAATTTTTTTTTTTTTCCAAAGTAACTAAAAAAAATTTTTTTTTTCCAAAGTAACTAAAAAAATATTTTTTTTTCCAAAGTAACTAAAAAATTATTTTTTTTTCCAAAGTAACTAAAAAAATATTTTTTTTCCAAAGTAACTAAAAAAATATTTTTTTTTCCAAAGTAACTAAAAAAAATTTTTTTTTCCAAAGTAACTAAAAAAATATTTTTTTTTCCAAAGTAACTAAAAAAATATTTTTTTTTCCAAAGTAACTAAAAAAATATATTTTTTTCCAAAGTAACTAAAAAAATATATTTTTTTCCAAAGTAACTAAAAAAATATTTTTTTTTCCAAAGTAACTAAAAAAATATTTTTTTTTCCAAAGTAACTAAAAAAATATTTTTTTTTCCAAAGTAACTAAAAAAATATTTTATTTTCCAAAGTAACTAAAAAAATATTTTTTTTCCCAAAGTAACTAAAAAAATATTTTTTTTTCCAAAGTAACTAAAAAAATATTTTTTTTCCAAAGTAACTAAAAAAATATTTTTTTTTCCAAAGTAACTAAAAAAATAATTTTTTTTCCAAAGTAACTAAAAAAATATTTTTTTTTCCAAAGTAACTAAAAAAATATTTTTTTTTCCAAAGTAACTAAAAAAATATTTTTTTTTCCAAAGTAACTAAAAAAAATATTTTTTTTTCCAAAGAAACTAAAAAAATATTTTTTTTCCAAAGTAACTAAAAAAATATTTTTTTTCCCAAAGTAACTAAAAAAATATTTTTTTTTCCAAAGTAACTAAAAAAATATTTTTTTTTCCAAAGTAACTAAAAAAATATTTTTTTTTCCAAAGTAACTAAAAAAATATTTTTTTTCCAAAGTAACTAAAAAAATATTTTTTTTTCCAAAGTAACTAAAAAAATATTTTTTTTTCCAAAGTAACTAAAAAAATATTTTTTTTTCCAAAGTAACTAAAAAAATATTTTTTTTTCCAAAGAAACTAAAAAAATATTTTTTTTTCCAAAGTAACTAAAAAAATATTTTTTTTTCCAAAGTAACTAAAAAAATATTTTCTTTTCCAAAGTAACTAAAAAAATATTTTTTTTTCCAAAGTAACTAAAAAGATAATTTGTTTTCCAAAGTAACTAAAAAAATATTTTTTTTCCAAAGTAACTAAAAAAATATTTTTTTTTCCAAAGTAACTAAAAAAATATTTTGTTTTCCAAAGTAACTAAAAAAATATTTTTTTTTCCAAAGTAACTAAAAAAATATTTTCTTTTCCAAAGTAACTAAAAAAATATTTTTTTTTCCAAAGTAACTAAAAAGATAATTTGTTTTCCAAAGTAATTAAAAAAATATTTTTTTTTCCAAAGTAACTAAAAAAATATTTTTTTTTCCAAAGAAACTAAAAAAATATTTTTTTTCCCAAAGTAACTAAAAAAATATTTTTTTTTCCAAAGTAACTAAAAAAATATTTTTTTTTCCAAAGTAACTAAAAAAAAATTTTTTTTTCCAAAGTAACTAAAAAAATATTTTTTTTTCCAAAGTAACTAAAAAAACATTTTTTTTCCAAAGTAACTAAAAAAATTTTTTTTTTCCAAAGTAACTAAAAATTTTTTTTTTTTTCCAAAGTAACTAAAAAAATATTTTT